>NW_025061463.1:0-13339 GCF_019279795.1 Protopterus annectens | reverse complement strand
AAATTTTTTGGAATTAAATTTTTAACCTTTTTTTTTTTGTGAAGATTTCTGTAAGACCCAAAGATCTGGATTCAAGTAACACATTGCTGGTTTCTTCTGTCATGTCCCTTCAGTGAACAAAGTAGCAAAGTTCAGTAAGAAAAGAACACTGTCAGGGTAAGGTATCACCTCCCAAAAAAAGCACAAATCCAAAATCAGAAGAGGATGATACTCCACAACAAACGAAGCAAAACCAGATGAATGAAAAGACAAGTCCTTTATTCGAATAAGTAAGCGCTTTCACGTTGCTTGGAACGCTTCATCAGACTTCAACAAACCATAAAATTTAAATCAACTTATATATAAGTAAAACACCAATGAAAAACACATTAGCAAGTCACATGCAAGTTACAAAAATAGATCATTTCCTTTCCATAAAAATTATATAAATATATCATAAAGATCTCATGTTAATAAATGAATAGTAGAAGTAAAATATTAAAACATTAGAGGTTTACCTAAGGTACACAAGACCACACATAATCCTCCGCTTAGACCAATAGTATCTGGCAGAGGCTGGTTAACTGAGACAATATCTATTTTTCTAGAAAAAAACTTGAGACCAGTCGTGGAATCTACTAGATCTATATTACGTGATACGAAACAGTTCTTGGAAACACTAGCACCTTTCAATGAGAACAATATTCTAGAAACTACAGATTATATGGTAACATTAGACGTTGTTTCTCTTTTCACCTGCATACCCAATGATGTAGGGATAGATTTCTTAAGGTTATATTTGTTAAACAAAGGACTTAGCAACAATCAAGTTATTAAACTCACAATGCTGTTAGAAATGGTTCTTTGTCACAATGTTTTTACCTTTAACAATGAATACTTCCTTCAAATTAAAGGAGTAGCTATGGGCACATCTTGTGCAAACTCTTATGCTAACCTTGTGTTAGCATATTGGGAGAATACATATGTTTTAGAACATTTGGCTTACTCCACTTCTATAAGATATTACAAACGTTTTGTTGATGATCTTTTTTTAATTTGGGAAGGCACACTAGAGCTCCTAAAAGAGTTTGTTCTATATATCAATGGAACTACCACATTTCTTAGGTTGACTGAAATGTATTCACAAAATACAATTGATTTTTTAGATGTGACATTGAGGAAAAAAGACAATACTCTAGAAACAGAAGTATTTAGGAAGGTATGTAGGAAGAATGCTATTCTTCACAGAAGTAGCATGCACCCCCCATATACACAGAAACATTGTGAGTAATCAAGTGAAACGTTTTTCTAATATAACTAGTGATGATTTGGTTTTCTCTGATGCATTAAAAACTATAGAAAGTGATTTTAGGCATAGAGGCTATTGCAATAGAGATATGCGTTCATTGGATACTTTTGAATGTACACATCTAGGACATCCTTTTATTAAAAAACAAGGCAGCATAGATGAGAGACCTATAGTGAGGAATAATGATAAGAGGAGACTAGTGATACCCTTTACTAATAACAATACTTCTATTGTCAACATTATTAAGAGACATTGGAACATTTTACAGTTAGATGATGGTATAAAAGACTTAGTGGGTGAAAAATCATCCTTTAGCTATAAGAATACTAAATCTTTAAAACGTATGCTTTGTTATGAGAGAGTGCCTAAAAATAAGATCTCCTCTGAGAGAAAGGGTACATTTGCATGTCGCTCTTGCAACCAGTGTATATATATAATGAAATCTAATGTTTTTATACATCCAGATACTGGTGTTAAATATGAGTTTAATGAATACGCTGATTGTAAGTCAAGAAATGTGATTTATTTAGCATCCTGCATAAAATGTTATTGTTTCTATATAGGAAACACTAATAGAACCTTAAGAGAAAGGATACGAGAGCATTTGTATGCTATACATAGAGAGAATGAAGGGAATGCCCTAGCCAAGCATGTACTACAAAATGACACCACACATGCCTTTAGATTTTTAGTAATAGGACAGTTAACAGAGACTGAAAGACTTGGTAACATTGGCAATAAGACAGAAAAAGCTGAGGCAAAATGGATTATTAAGCTATCTGCGAATAAAGGTCATGGTCTCAATGATAAATTTTCATTGAGACCATTTTATTAGATAAACCTTTGAAACATTAAAACAATAGTAATAAGTCTCACTATGCAATATGTGTTTTAGTATGTTTTAATATTTTACTTCTACTATTCATTTATTAACATGAGATCTTTATGATATATTTATATAATTTTTATGGAAAGGAAATGATGTATTTTTGTAACTTACATGTGACTTGCTAATGTGTTTTTCATTGGTGTTTTACTTATATATAAGTTGATTTAAATTTTATGGTTTGTTGAAGTCTGATGAAGCGTTCCAAGCAACGTGAAAGCGCTTACTTATTCGAATAAAGGACTTGTCTTTTCATTCATCTGGTTTTGCTTCGTTTGTTGTAGAGTATCATCCTCTTCTGATTTTGGATTAGCCACATCCTTTGATTTCCTGTCCTTGCCTATTTAAGTGGTACAGTTTGAAATATTTTCTGCTTAAAAACCTCAGCTTTGGCCGGCTAAGATCTAGCTGTATTCAACTGGATGTATAAGAGAATTTAAGTACCTTTATCTGCACTTTTTTCAAATAATACAGTATTTAAATTGATTTAACTGTGTTGCATGATTATTAACTGAACTGGAAGTTTTGACTCTGTTCTTCAGTTAGTGCTGGCTTGAATTTTATTATTTGTTAGTAATTGCAGGTGTGGGGTAGCCACATCCTTTGATTTCCTGTCCTTGCCTATTTAAGTGGTACAGTTTGAAATATTTTCTGCTTAAAAACCTCAGCTTTGGCTGGCTAAGATCTAGCTGTATTCAACTGGATGTATAAGAGAATTTAAGTACCTTTATCTGCACTTTTTTCAAATAATACAGTATTTAAATTGATTTAACTGTGTTGCATGATTATTAACTGAACTGGAAGTTTTGACTCTGTTCTTCAGTTAGTGCTGGCTTGAATTTTATTATTTGTTAGTAATTGCAGGTGTGGGGGTAGCCACATCCTTTGATTTCCTGTCCTTGCCTATTTAAGTGGTACAGTTTGAAATATTTTCTGCTTAAAACCTCAGCTTTGGCCGGCTAAGATCTAGCTGTATTCAACTGGATGTATAAGAGAATTTAAGTACCTTTATCTGCACTTTTTTCAAATAATACAGTATTTAAATTGATTTAACTGTGTTGCATGATTATTAACTGAACTGGAAGTTTTGACTCTGTTCTTCAGTTAGTGCTGGCTTGAATTTTATTATTTGTTAGTAATTGCAGGTGTGGGGTAGCCACATCCTTTGATTTCCTGTCCTTGCCTATTTAAGTGGTACAGTTTGAAATATTTTCTGCTTAAAACCTCAGCTTTGGCCGGCTAAGATCTAGCTGTATTCAACTGGATGTATAAGAGAATTTAAGTACCTTTATCTGCACTTTTTTCAAATAATACAGTATTTAAATTGATTTAACTGTGTTGCATGATTATTAACTGAACTGGAAGTTTTGACTCTGTTCTTCAGTTAGTGCTGGCTTGAATTTTATTATTTGTTAGTAATTGCAGGTGTGGGGTAGCCACATCCTTTGATTTCCTGTCCTTGCCTATTTAAGTGGTACAGTTTGAAATATTTTCTGCTTAAAACCTCAGCTTTGGCCGGCTAAGATCTAGCTGTATTCAACTGGATGTATAAGAGAATTTAAGTACCTTTATCTGCACTTTTTTCAAATAATACAGTATTTAAATTGATTTAACTGTGTTGCATGATTATTAACTGAACTGGAAGTTTTGACTCTGTTCTTCAGTTAGTGCTGGCTTGAATTTTATTATTTGTTAGTAATTGCAGGTGTGGGGGTAGCCACATCCTTTGATTTCCTGTCCTTGCCTATTTAAGTGGTACAGTTTGAAATATTTTCTGCTTAAAACCTCAGCTTTGGCCGGCTAAGATCTAGCTGTATTCAACTGGATGTATAAGAGAATTTAAGTACCTTTATCTGCACTTTTTTCAAATAATACAGTATTTAAATTGATTTAACTGTGTTGCATGATTATTAACTGAACTGGAAGTTTTGACTCTGTTCTTCAGTTAGTGCTGGCTTGAATTTTATTATTTGTTAGTAATTGCAGGTGTGGGGTAGCCACATCCTTTGATTTCCTGTCCTTGCCTATTTAAGTGGTACAGTTTGAAATATTTTCTGCTTAAAACCTCAGCTTTGGCCGGCTAAGATCTAGCTGTATTCAACTGGATGTATAAGAGAATTTAAGTACCTTTATCTGCACTTTTTTCAAATAATACAGTATTTAAATTGATTTAACTGTGTTGCATGATTATTAACTGAACTGGAAGTTTTGACTCTGTTCTTCAGTTAGTGCTGGCTTGAATTTTATTATTTGTTAGTAATTGCAGGTGTGGGGTAGCCACATCCTTTGATTTCCTGTCCTTGCCTATTTAAGTGGTACAGTTTGAAATATTTTCTGCTTAAAAACCTCAGCTTTGGCTGGCTAAGATCTAGCTGTATTCAACTGGATGTATAAGAGAATTTAAGTACCTTTATCTGCACTTTTTTCAAATAATACAGTATTTAAATTGATTTAACTGTGTTGCATGATTATTAACTGAACTGGAAGTTTTGACTCTGTTCTTCAGTTAGTGCTGGCTTGAATTTTATTATTTGTTAGTAATTGCAGGTGTGGGGTAGCCACATCCTTTGATTTCCTGTCCTTGCCTATTTAAGTGGTACAGTTTGAAATATTTTCTGCTTAAAACCTCAGCTTTGGCCGGCTAAGATCTAGCTGTATTCAACTGGATGTATAAGAGAATTTAAGTACCTTTATCTGCACTTTTTTCAAATAATACAGTATTTAAATTGATTTAACTGTGTTGCATGATTATTAACTGAACTGGAAGTTTTGACTCTGTTCTTCAGTTAGTGCTGGCTTGAATTTTATTATTTGTTAGTAATTGCAGGTGTGGGGTAGCCACATCCTTTGATTTCCTGTCCTTGCCTATTTAAGTGGTACAGTTTGAAATATTTTCTGCTTAAAACCTCAGCTTTGGCCGGCTAAGATCTAGCTGTATTCAACTGGATGTATAAGAGAATTTAAGTACCTTTATCTGCACTTTTTTCAAATAATACAGTATTTAAATTGATTTAACTGTGTTGCATGATTATTAACTGAACTGGAAGTTTTGACTCTGTTCTTCAGTTAGTGCTGGCTTGAATTTTATTATTTGTTAGTAATTGCAGGTGTGGGGTAGCCACATCCTTTGATTTCCTGTCCTTGCCTATTTAAGTGGTACAGTTTGAAATATTTTCTGCTTAAAACCTCAGCTTTGGCCGGCTAAGATCTAGCTGTATTCAACTGGATGTATAAGAGAATTTAAGTACCTTTATCTGCACTTTTTTCAAATAATACAGTATTTAAATTGATTTAACTGTGTTGCATGATTATTAACTGAACTGGAAGTTTTGACTCTGTTCTTCAGTTAGTGCTGGCTTGAATTTTATTATTTGTTAGTAATTGCAGGTGTGGGGGTAGCCACATCCTTTGATTTCCTGTCCTTGCCTATTTAAGTGGTACAGTTTGAAATATTTTCTGCTTAAAACCTCAGCTATGGCTGGCTAAGATCTAGCTGTACTCAACTGGATGTATAAGAGAAGCTAACTACCTTTATCTGCACTTTTTTCAAATAATACAGTATTTAAATTGATTTAACTGTGTTGCATGATTATTAACTGAACTGGAAGTTTTGACTCTGTTCTTCAGTTAGTGCTGGCTTGAATTTTATTATTTGTTAGTAATTGCAGGTGTGGGGGTAGCCACATCCTTTGATTTCCTGTCCTTGCCTATTTAAGTGGTACAGTTTGAAATATTTTCTGCTTAAAACCTCAGCTTTGGCCGGCTAAGATCTAGCTGTATTCAACTGGATGTATAAGAGAATTTAAGTACCTTTATCTGCACTTTTTTCAAATAATACAGTATTTAAATTGATTTAACTGTGTTGCATGATTATTAACTGAACTGGAAGTTTTGACTCTGTTCTTCAGTTAGTGCTGGCTTGAATTTTATTATTTGTTAGTAATTGCAGGTGTGGGGTAGCCACATCCTTTGATTTCCTGTCCTTGCCTATTTAAGTGGTACAGTTTGAAATATTTTCTGCTTAAAACCTCAGCTTTGGCCGGCTAAGATCTAGCTGTATTCAACTGGATGTATAAGAGAATTTAAGTACCTTTATCTGCACTTTTTTCAAATAATACAGTATTTAAATTGATTTAACTGTGTTGCATGATTATTAACTGAACTGGAAGTTTTGACTCTGTTCTTCAGTTAGTGCTGGCTTGAATTTTATTATTTGTTAGTAATTGCAGGTGTGGGGTAGCCACATCCTTTGATTTCCTGTCCTTGCCTATTTAAGTGGTACAGTTTGAAATATTTTCTGCTTAAAACCTCAGCTTTGGCTGGCTAAGATCTAGCTGTATTCAACTGGATGTATAAGAGAATTTAAGTACCTTTATCTGCACTTTTTTCAAATAATACAGTATTTAAATTGATTTAACTGTGTTGCATGATTATTAACTGAACTGGAAGTTTTGACTCTGTTCTTCAGTTAGTGCTGGCTTGAATTTTATTATTTGTTAGTAATTGCAGGTGTGGGGTAGCCACATCCTTTGATTTCCTGTCCTTGCCTATTTAAGTGGTACAGTTTGAAATATTTTCTGCTTAAAAACCTCAGCTTTGGCCGGCTAAGATCTAGCTGTATTCAACTGGATGTATAAGAGAATTTAAGTACCTTTATCTGCACTTTTTTCAAATAATACAGTATTTAAATTGATTTAACTGTGTTGCATGATTATTAACTGAACTGGAAGTTTTGACTCTGTTCTTCAGTTAGTGCTGGCTTGAATTTTATTATTTGTTAGTAATTGCAGGTGTGGGGTAGCCACATCCTTTGATTTCCTGTCCTTGCCTATTTAAGTGGTACAGTTTGAAATATTTTCTGCTTAAAACCTCAGCTTTGGCCGGCTAAGATCTAGCTGTATTCAACTGGATGTATAAGAGAATTTAAGTACCTTTATCTGCACTTTTTTTCAAATAATACAGTATTTAAATTGATTTAACTGTGTTGCATGATTATTAACTGAACTGGAAGTTTTGACTCTGTTCTTCAGTTAGTGCTGGCTTGAATTTTATTATTTGTTAGTAATTGCAGGTGTGGGGGTAGCCACATCCTTTGATTTCCTGTCCTTGCCTATTTAAGTGGTACAGTTTGAAATATTTTCTGCTTAAAACCTCAGCTTTGGCCGGCTAAGATCTAGCTGTATTCAACTGGATGTATAAGAGAATTTAAGTACCTTTATCTGCACTTTTTTCAAATAATACAGTATTTAAATTGATTTAACTGTGTTGCATGATTATTAACTGAACTGGAAGTTTTGACTCTGTTCTTCAGTTAGTGCTGGCTTGAATTTTATTATTTGTTAGTAATTGCAGGTGTGGGGTAGCCACATCCTTTGATTTCCTGTCCTTGCCTATTTAAGTGGTACAGTTTGAAATATTTTCTGCTTAAAAACCTCAGCTTTGGCCGGCTAAGATCTAGCTGTATTCAACTGGATGTATAAGAGAATTTAAGTACCTTTATCTGCACTTTTTTCAAATAATACAGTATTTAAATTGATTTAACTGTGTTGCATGATTATTAACTGAACTGGAAGTTTTGACTCTGTTCTTCAGTTAGTGCTGGCTTGAATTTTATTATTTGTTAGTAATTGCAGGTGTGGGGTAGCCACATCCTTTGATTTCCTGTCCTTGCCTATTTAAGTGGTACAGTTTGAAATATTTTCTGCTTAAAACCTCAGCTTTGGCCGGCTAAGATCTAGCTGTATTCAACTGGATGTATAAGAGAATTTAAGTACCTTTATCTGCACTTTTTTCAAATAATACAGTATTTAAATTGATTTAACTGTGTTGCATGATTATTAACTGAACTGGAAGTTTTGACTCTGTTCTTCAGTTAGTGCTGGCTTGAATTTTATTATTTGTTAGTAATTGCAGGTGTGGGGTAGCCACATCCTTTGATTTCCTGTCCTTGCCTATTTAAGTGGTACAGTTTGAAATATTTTCTGCTTAAAACCTCAGCTTTGGCCGGCTAAGATCTAGCTGTATTCAACTGGATGTATAAGAGAATTTAAGTACCTTTATCTGCACTTTTTTCAAATAATACAGTATTTAAATTGATTTAACTGTGTTGCATGATTATTAACTGAACTGGAAGTTTTGACTCTGTTCTTCAGTTAGTGCTGGCTTGAATTTTATTATTTGTTAGTAATTGCAGGTGTGGGGTAGCCACATCCTTTGATTTCCTGTCCTTGCCTATTTAAGTGGTACAGTTTGAAATATTTTCTGCTTAAAACCTCAGCTTTGGCCGGCTAAGATCTAGCTGTATTCAACTGGATGTATAAGAGAATTTAAGTACCTTTATCTGCACTTTTTTCAAATAATACAGTATTTAAATTGATTTAACTGTGTTGCATGATTATTAACTGAACTGGAAGTTTTGACTCTGTTCTTCAGTTAGTGCTGGCTTGAATTTTATTATTTGTTAGTAATTGCAGGTGTGGGGTAGCCACATCCTTTGATTTCCTGTCCTTGCCTATTTAAGTGGTACAGTTTGAAATATTTTCTGCTTAAAACCTCAGCTTTGGCCGGCTAAGATCTAGCTGTATTCAACTGGATGTATAAGAGAATTTAAGTACCTTTATCTGCACTTTTTTCAAATAATACAGTATTTAAATTGATTTAACTGTGTTGCATGATTATTAACTGAACTGGAAGTTTTGACTCTGTTCTTCAGTTAGTGCTGGCTTGAATTTTATTATTTGTTAGTAATTGCAGGTGTGGGGTAGCCACATCCTTTGATTTCCTGTCCTTGCCTATTTAAGTGGTACAGTTTGAAATATTTTCTGCTTAAAACCTCAGCTTTGGCCGGCTAAGATCTAGCTGTATTCAACTGGATGTATAAGAGAATTTAAGTACCTTTATCTGCACTTTTTTCAAATAATACAGTATTTAAATTGATTTAACTGTGTTGCATGATTATTAACTGAACTGGAAGTTTTGACTCTGTTCTTCAGTTAGTGCTGGCTTGAATTTTATTATTTGTTAGTAATTGCAGGTGTGGGGTAGCCACATCCTTTGATTTCCTGTCCTTGCCTATTTAAGTGGTACAGTTTGAAATATTTTCTGCTTAAAACCTCAGCTTTGGCCGGCTAAGATCTAGCTGTATTCAACTGGATGTATAAGAGAATTTAAGTACCTTTATCTGCACTTTTTTCAAATAATACAGTATTTAAATTGATTTAACTGTGTTGCATGATTATTAACTGAACTGGAAGTTTTGACTCTGTTCTTCAGTTAGTGCTGGCTTGAATTTTATTATTTGTTAGTAATTGCAGGTGTGGGGGTAGCCACATCCTTTGATTTCCTGTCCTTGCCTATTTAAGTGGTACAGTTTGAAATATTTTCTGCTTAAAACCTCAGCTTTGGCCGGCTAAGATCTAGCTGTATTCAACTGGATGTATAAGAGAATTTAAGTACCTTTATCTGCACTTTTTTCAAATAATACAGTATTTAAATTGATTTAACTGTGTTGCATGATTATTAACTGAACTGGAAGTTTTGACTCTGTTCTTCAGTTAGTGCTGGCTTGAATTTTATTATTTGTTAGTAATTGCAGGTGTGGGGTAGCCACATCCTTTGATTTCCTGTCCTTGCCTATTTAAGTGGTACAGTTTGAAATATTTTCTGCTTAAAACCTCAGCTTTGGCCGGCTAAGATCTAGCTGTATTCAACTGGATGTATAAGAGAATTTAAGTACCTTTATCTGCACTTTTTTCAAATAATACAGTATTTAAATTGATTTAACTGTGTTGCATGATTATTAACTGAACTGGAAGTTTTGACTCTGTTCTTCAGTTAGTGCTGGCTTGAATTTTATTATTTGTTAGTAATTGCAGGTGTGGGGTAGCCACATCCTTTGATTTCCTGTCCTTGCCTATTTAAGTGGTACAGTTTGAAATATTTTCTGCATAACATCCTCAGCTTTGGCTGTTAAGATCTAGCTGTATTCAACTGGACGTATAAGAGAATTTAAGTACCTTTATCTGCACTTTTTTCAAATAATACAGTATTTAAATTGATTTAACTGTGTTGCATGATTATTAACTGAACTGGAAGTTTTGACTCTGTTCTTCAGTTAGTGCTGGCTTGAATTTTATTATTTGTTAGTAATTGCAGGTGTGGGGTAGCCACATCCTTTGATTTCCTGTCCTTGCCTATTTAAGTGGTACAGTTTGAAATATTTTCTGCTTAAAAACCTCAGCTTTGGCCGGCTAAGATCTAGCTGTATTCAACTGGATGTATAAGAGAATTTAAGTACCTTTATCTGCACTTTTTTCAAATAATACAGTATTTAAATTGATTTAACTGTGTTGCATGATTATTAACTGAACTGGAAGTTTTGACTCTGTTCTTCAGTTAGTGCTGGCTTGAATTTTATTATTTGTTAGTAATTGCAGGTGTGGGGTAGCCACATCCTTTGATTTCCTGTCCTTGCCTATTTAAGTGGTACAGTTTGAAATATTTTCTGCTTAAAAACCTCAGCTTTGGCCGGCTAAGATCTAGCTGTATTCAACTGGATGTATAAGAGAATTTAAGTACCTTTATCTGCACTTTTTTCAAATAATACAGTATTTAAATTGATTTAACTGTGTTGCATGATTATTAACTGAACTGGAAGTTTTGACTCTGTTCTTCAGTTAGTGCTGGCTTGAATTTTATTATTTGTTAGTAATTGCAGGTGTGGGGTAGCCACATCCTTTGATTTCCTGTCCTTGCCTATTTAAGTGGTACAGTTTGAAATATTTTCTGCTTAAAAACCTCAGCTTTGGCCGGCTAAGATCTAGCTGTATTCAACTGGATGTATAAGAGAATTTAAGTACCTTTATCTGCACTTTTTTCAAATAATACAGTATTTAAATTGATTTAACTGTGTTGCATGATTATTAACTGAACTGGAAGTTTTGACTCTGTTCTTCAGTTAGTGCTGGCTTGAATTTTATTATTTGTTAGTAATTGCAGGTGTGGGGTAGCCACATCCTTTGATTTCCTGTCCTTGCCTATTTAAGTGGTACAGTTTGAAATATTTTCTGCTTAAAACCTCAGCTTTGGCCGGCTAAGATCTAGCTGTATTCAACTGGATGTATAAGAGAATTTAAGTACCTTTATCTGCACTTTTTTCAAATAATACAGTATTTAAATTGATTTAACTGTGTTGCATGATTATTAACTGAACTGGAAGTTTTGACTCTGTTCTTCAGTTAGTGCTGGCTTGAATTTTATTATTTGTTAGTAATTGCAGGTGTGGGGTAGCCACATCCTTTGATTTCCTGTCCTTGCCTATTTAAGTGGTACAGTTTGAAATATTTTCTGCTTAAAACCTCAGCTTTGGCCGGCTAAGATCTAGCTGTATTCAACTGGATGTATAAGAGAATTTAAGTACCTTTATCTGCACTTTTTTCAAATAATACAGTATTTAAATTGATTTAACTGTGTTGCATGATTATTAACTGAACTGGAAGTTTTGACTCTGTTCTTCAGTTAGTGCTGGCTTGAATTTTATTATTTGTTAGTAATTGCAGGTGTGGGGTAGCCACATCCTTTGATTTCCTGTCCTTGCCTATTTAAGTGGTACAGTTTGAAATATTTTCTGCTTAAAACCTCAGCTTTGGCCGGCTAAGATCTAGCTGTATTCAACTGGATGTATAAGAGAATTTAAGTACCTTTATCTGCACTTTTTTCAAATAATACAGTATTTAAATTGATTTAACTGTGTTGCATGATTATTAACTGAACTGGAAGTTTTGACTCTGTTCTTCAGTTAGTGCTGGCTTGAATTTTATTATTTGTTAGTAATTGCAGGTGTGGGGTAGCCACATCCTTTGATTTCCTGTCCTTGCCTATTTAAGTGGTACAGTTTGAAATATTTTCTGCTTAAAAACCTCAGCTTTGGCCGGCTAAGATCTAGCTGTATTCAACTGGATGTATAAGAGAATTTAAGTACCTTTATCTGCACTTTTTTCAAATAATACAGTATTTAAATTGATTTAACTGTGTTGCATGATTATTAACTGAACTGGAAGTTTTGACTCTGTTCTTCAGTTAGTGCTGGCTTGAATTTTATTATTTGTTAGTAATTGCAGGTGTGGGGTAGCCACATCCTTTGATTTCCTGTCCTTGCCTATTTAAGTGGTACAGTTTGAAATATTTTCTGCTTAAAACCTCAGCTTTGGCCGGCTAAGATCTAGCTGTATTCAACTGGATGTATAAGAGAATTTAAGTACCTTTATCTGCACTTTTTTCAAATAATACAGTATTTAAATTGATTTAACTGTGTTGCATGATTATTAACTGAACTGGAAGTTTTGACTCTGTTCTTCAGTTAGTGCTGGCTTGAATTTTATTATTTGTTAGTAATTGCAGGTGTGGGGTAGCCACATCCTTTGATTTCCTGTCCTTGCCTATTTAAGTGGTACAGTTTGAAATATTTTCTGCTTAAAAACCTCAGCTTTGGCTGGCTAAGATCTAGCTGTATTCAACTGGATGTATAAGAGAATTTAAGTACCTTTATCTGCACTTTTTTCAAATAATACAGTATTTAAATTGATTTAACTGTGTTGCATGATTATTAACTGAACTGGAAGTTTTGACTCTGTTCTTCAGTTAGTGCTGGCTTGAATTTTATTATTTGTTAGTAATTGCAGGTGTGGGGTAGCCACATCCTTTGATTTCCTGTCCTTGCCTATTTAAGTGGTACAGTTTGAAATATTTTCTGCTTAAAACCTCAGCTTTGGCCGGCTAAGATCTAGCTGTATTCAACTGGATGTATAAGAGAATTTAAGTACCTTTATCTGCACTTTTTTCAAATAATACAGTATTTAAATTGATTTAACTGTGTTGCATGATTATTAACTGAACTGGAAGTTTTGACTCTGTTCTTCAGTTAGTGCTGGCTTGAATTTTATTATTTGTTAGTAATTGCAGGTGTGGGGTAGCCACATCCTTTGATTTCCTGTCCTTGCCTATTTAAGTGGTACAGTTTGAAATATTTTCTGCTTAAAACCTCAGCTTTGGCCGGCTAAGATCTAGCTGTATTCAACTGGATGTATAAGAGAATTTAAGTACCTTTATCTGCACTTTTTTCAAATAATACAGTATTTAAATTGATTTAACTGTGTTGCATGATTATT
>NW_025061462.1:0-6818 GCF_019279795.1 Protopterus annectens | reverse complement strand
TACTGTTGGAAATACATTGCTATGACATGTACGACATCTGCACAGTGATCTGTGAAGGGCATCGTGACACAGCCGATGTTGTGGCTTCACACCATTGAGCACTGGGTGTCACATCATATCTGTGTGCCACCCCATCACACTGTGCACGCACCATGTAGATGTTAGCCTGCCATGGACATGTGTACCTGGCTGCCCCTATGTCCATCAGTTGGCATATGTCCCCATGTGACGCCTGTGCTACTGTTCACCTGTACGCTGTGTATATGTCAGTACACATCACGCCTGTGTCCATCGTGAACGACAGCAGCGACACTGTACACATACACATGGACACCTGCACATGCATGTGTTGTGCCATGTACTTCCACACAGCACTGTACCGGTGCTGGACAACTTGCCCCAGCTCACCTGTGTTACGATGTGATAGACATGGAGCAATGTGTAACCATGACAGATTAGCAGGAAAGGCCATGCATAGCATGTACACGGACACATTGTGCCGAGCATCACACAGCACCTGTAACATGACAGCGTGCACGCCACCACATTACTACCGTGTATGGTTGATAGTGAGAGTGCCTTTGTCCATTGCACCATGTGGGACTGCTATAGCTCATGCTGCCTTGCTGGTCATCTCTGCACGATATGGCAGGGTATGCATCATACATGGCAATGGGTGACCCACCCAGGGGCTGCCGTATTGGCAGGGTATTAACTCATTGTTTTGGTCATAGCTGTGTGAATCTGGACATTCACATGTTTATCACCATGGTGTGGACACCTCGGTCTCCAGTGGGTATGCTGCAATGCCTGCTTGTTGAGGGTGTGTGTGGGTGCATGGCAGACACACATCCATGCGCGTGACACTGTGAAGTCTGGCAGGTGCTATGCTGGGATGTTGATCACAGTGCTGGCTAAAACACACCATCCCATGCACATGGATATCCGGGCCTGAACTGGATGTGGGTGATACATATGTGTGTACATTGTTCACAAGTTACCCACATGTCTGCTGCTGCACTACACACCTTCTATCCCTCTGTGTGAATGTGGTGTTGGTCTCAGTAGAGGTAATCCGCGTATGGGACATGGATGTTCACATAGCAGGCCCACTGATGGTATCGCCGATCCAATATACACATGGATGACCCCCACAATATACAACCCATTCCATATTGTTGTTCACAATGGTGACACGTATATTGTTATGTCGAGCCATTCACAAGTATCATACATACACACAGAGGCATGCACGCCTACCCGTGCTGGCTACTTGACTATTGGTGTGGTTTGGCACCCAACGCGGTTTGACTCAGGCATAGACCTACTGTGCACATGTCTACATGGTAGGCCTGTTCTACGGTAGGGGCATCTGTGATGTGCTGTGTACATCTCATACCTGCACATTTGGTTGTTGTCCATCGTCCACAGGCCAGTGGTGGGACATACAGAGATGTTAAGTTGAACATATGTGTTACATGCGAATACACTCAGTACAACTGTGGACGCTTAGCCTCTCATAGGGATGCTCATATGTGTCATGGACGGAACACCGCATACACACACATGTGGTTGTGGGTCAGCCAGTTCCATACCCATCTCCACCTGTGGGGTTAAGCTATCATCCCACACACCCTTGTACTGTCTGTTCAGGCTATGTTTGTGCATACAATACAATACTATGTGCTCTCAAACCACTTGACATGAAGTCACACAGGTACACCGCAGCCATACACATCGCAGATTGATTAAGTCAGGCATGTCATCATGTGGTACACACCTAACACATCTCCCAAGCGGACATGGTAATCTGTGTGGGCATGTCCAGTAGTGACATACCACAGCTACCCCTACATGACGGCTATGCAGGTGACATGTCTGTGTACATCTACTGTGACATATATTGACTGTGCAATGCCCCTTACCTACATCACATGGTACTACCTGTGGAGTATGTGTGTTCTGCATCCATAAAGTATGGCCATAGATGACATTTGTACATCTATATGTGCAAATATGCACCGGTGGGGGTTGCTCATGAGCAATAATGCTCCATGTGTCAATGCATTGTTTGTAGTCTGTTGGGCAGTCATTGTTGTGCATGTGGTTTACGTATGGCTGACATAGTGTACTGTGTCTCGATTCCAGGTACTTCATTGGGCTACCAGCATTGTACATTTCTATGAGCACATTCCAGCCATCATGTAGCCAGCTTAGATGACAGTGGAGGGTGTGTTCCTACCATGTGCACATGTGTCACACAGTACAGCAAGGGTGACTCGGATTACCACATTGTCGGACACTGGGTTCCCCACTGCTGTGGGATGTGTGTACCGTGTTGACAACCATGACTGCAATTCAGATGGTGTCTCCTGGATGTGTGACATTCACAACAAAACACCCACATTCACATAGCAGCACATCAGCCCACGACGCATACCCTACATTCCTGCCTGAAACACTGTGTACGTGTATACCAGAAGGACCACCGCATAGTGCGTCAATTATACACCAGCATGGCTGCTCAAGCAGCAAGCAGTGTGTATCCTGTGCAAACATGGGTTACACCAGTCACAACACACCTGTGCCAGCTGGCCCTGTAGTGGGTGACAGTGCAGTTACATTCATCATGTAACAGTATACACCGCACCAGTATGTTGCAGACATGTGAACGGCTGTGCTACTCAACATATGCACACATGACGATCACCTGGTACACCGTGGTCTGCCTTGCCACTGCTATTGTGACCACCCTGTGATGACATTGTACAGCCCACATGGACGTGACATGTGATGGCTCAATGGTGAATTAACCGTCCCAGGTGTGTGTCTAGCCAGGTGTCCAGTAGCCACTGGTCTGCATGCAGGATAGTCTACATTGGCCTACTCTGTCACTGGGACTGTTGACTATGGTCATACTGTTGTTATGCAGGCATGTGCTGTCTGTCCAGTCTGATAGTCGGTTGAACCACACTACCGCGGGCACACATGACGGTGGACATCTGGCTAAGGTGTGCAGCCCACATGTACATCTTCTCATGCTATGCTGCTGCCTGTGCAGGTGTCACATGTCTGTCTCTGGCAGGGCTGTCACAGGTAGGCACAGCATGCAGTGATGTGTGACAATGCTTACACCCTCCACTGTGCTGTACAGTAGCACTGCACACACAGTACAGCACACATGTCACTTATCTACAGTGCCTGGGACCTGCCTCCATGCCCTACACGCCACACCTGCCAGTCCAGATTGTACACAGATCATACCTCCCAGTCACATACCTGGACTGCAACACACACAGGTGGGTGGTTCCCACACCGCACCGTGATTTACACACATACTGTATTTTCCCATGACACATTGCATCATAGGTGGTCCATGTTCAGATACCCATGTTTGTGGCCACTACGCACATTGTGACACGCGACAGTGCAGACACTGTACACCACAGGTTACATGCCAGTCAGGGTGGCATGCTGTACATTGCACCTGGGACAGTTGCTACTGCTATGTATTGCCAGCAACACGACCTTCCCTAGTATGGACTCCCACGTATCCACACATGCTTGGCCATGCAGTACACATAGCTGGGTGACACATTACACGACACATACCATACCTACACTACCCTCAGCATGCACCAAACCTACATGTGTCTGTATGCTAGGCCTACACACCTCCCCCCTCTGTTTGCTGAACATCCATGCTTACCATCCCTGCTAGCCACACCCTAAGCACACAACCATAGCAGCATGCATGGTACATACACACTACAGCCGGTATTACTGACATCCACTGACAGAGGTTGTTGAGGGCATGGCACCACGTCCAATGGACAGTCTATGTGCCTATGCCAACAGTGATCACAGTGCACTTCTGCTACATGTACACACTGGTAGGGACCATGCTATTCCACACTGAGACATGGTGGTGCTGGCATTTTCACAGACGCCACAGTGGTATTTTCCATGCACACGCATATGGGCACATGTGCAGGCTGTTGCACGGTAGTTTTGTTCACCTGTGTGTTGTGTGTCACTTGACAGTCATGGTGTGTCCTGCTGGTGCATGACATACCCACAGCTAGCTACCTGACTGCCAGACATTGCAGTGTGGGCCCTCAATGCCAGGTGGTGGTATGTCTCCCTGCTGTTTGACCACATCCACATTCAATGTGCAGCATACCATTGTCATGCATTGACGACACAAATGTTGCTGGCATCCTGCCCGCCAATGGGGTACCCAACAACAACACACACTCACTCACTGTGGGTTCCTGAAATCCTTG
Organism: Protopterus annectens; assembly: GCF_019279795.1. Taxonomy (NCBI): domain Eukaryota; kingdom Metazoa; phylum Chordata; order Ceratodontiformes; family Protopteridae; genus Protopterus; species Protopterus annectens. Next base: position 2,532 of record NW_025061462.1, on the reverse strand, counting down.
GCTGACATTGTATTAACCCTGTGGACACATATGTAGTACTGGTGCACACTATGTTCAAACACAGTCCCAATGTCACCTCCAACCACCGTGAGTTGTTGTATCCCGCCAACCTGGGCTGTTCCATGCCCCGCAGCAGCACATCAGTGACTGCTAGCCCATTCATGTACGCCAGCACCATGACCACCACACTTTAGCCTCACATCTATCACACTGGGCTATTGGGCATGGATGGTACTGCATTGCACGAGTGGGGCTGGGTATCTCACACCCATGACTGGGCCATTCAGTGGGCATGGCACTGGGGCAAATACATCTTTGACATACACATGCTCTTCACACACCATTGGGACTACTCTGCATGCCTTTCCTGGCACCCTATGTTAGCTTCGTGCGCCACGAACACCACATCCCATGCTGGCCACCTGTCATATTACATGCATGGGTGGTTGGGGTGGTACAGAGGTATCACATCAGACATGATCTGCTTCCTTTTTTGCCCTTCAGCACCATTCCACAGTTCTTAAATGCTGATTGACAGTGTACACATCCAGCATCACATCGCACTCCCATGTATCGGGCATGTTACGCCATGTGCCTTCTGTACAGTTCACACAGTGGTGCAGGCATGTCATGTTAACCACAACATGTCAGACGTGTGGCATTGCACGCCCTCAGACATGTGGCCCCTCATGCTCAGTATTTGCATAATGCATTACCACCTACTGTCACACAGTACCGTACATGCTCACACATACTTCTCATTACCTGGCAGCATTCTAGCTCATCCTGATTATGTTGCTGACACCATACAGGTGTCAGTGGCAGATATATCATGTAGATATCATTGCATCAGTTACATCACACATAGTGCATACACATCACCTTTGCATACTGACAGTATCACATGGATACTGTCCCTATACAGGCATATCACGTTGTACATGGTTGATGTACACACACATGGCCCACATGGTGCTGTGGTTGCCATATTACACCATAGTGTGGGTACACATGTGCAGGACTACACATTTCTGGACCGTATGTGTAGCTGATACCTTGGGTGCCCTTGTACCTGTGCCATACACACATGTACACGCAGGCCATGTTACAATAACACATGTGTGGTGTACCTTACACAATGGATACAACGTTACATGTGTCAGTATAGTCATGCTGTGCTCTCTACCCAGCTCAGACAGTTTACATATGCAAATGACAGTCATGTAACACATCTGTGCTCACCTAGATGCCACTAACACGGGGGTGTAATGTACTCTGCCATGGCCCATGTTCTAAGTACTGATGCATGTATTCTACATGGCGTTGCTGTGGGGGGGAGGAGCAGACCTGCATGTGTGCACGCATGCCACATTGCTCAGCCCGGCTGGGGACATCCACAGACGGGACACACACCATGCTGTGGGACATAGGTCCTGTGCACATCCCACAGGGGCACACTGTGTCACTAGTCATGGGATAGCTGCCTTGCTGGTAGGCTGACCCAGACCCATGGTACCTCCACAGCGGACGCTGTATAGACATGACAGTTGACATCCAGTTCTGCCGTCAGTGGACACTACCATGGGGTATCAGTACTGTGTACATTGCAGAAGTGATTACACACGGCCCTGCTGGACAGCATAGTGGCACACATTGCAGGTGCAATGGAACGTTTTGGACATGGCCACTTGCTGTTGACTCCATTTCGGGTACCTATTCTGCTACTACATTGTCCCATATGTGCAGGCCATACATATCTTGTGTATGTATATAACATTAGCCCATCGCTCCATCATGCATGCTATGCCTGTGATACTGTCTATGATCTCTGAACATATCCATCATGCCAGCTTTGCATTACACATACTTGACATAGTCGCCTACGCGGATAGGTGCACGGGCCCCCCCCTTCCGTATGACATCGACGGTATATGCCCATGCACATGTGTGCTGTGACACTATACATAAATGTCCTATCCCCCGCTGTGGCACTTCAGTGTTGGATAACCACTGCCAGCATCGGGGGTGGTGGTGGCATTGTTCTGTGTTTGCAACCCGTATGGGAGACCTGGGGGAGGGTTATCACCTGTGCCACTTTGCAAGGGACAGTCCCTCCTTGGGCAGTTGTGTCCTGACAAACTTTATCACTAATGGCAAATGTCCTGAGATTGTGGGACATCACTATATCCCATTCTTATGTAAGAGTTGCATAACATACTTATTTATGTATGTACATTCCTAACTGTTACAAACACACAATAAGCAACTGAACTGCTACAAGAATACACCTTTCTTTATGCAAAAGAGTAGAGTTCTAACCTTTGTACTGACCATGGGTATGTGTCCACCTGTAACATCTGAAGTGTGTCCCGACGGTTTCCCACTTTGGCCTTTTGAAAAAGGGGGGTTTGGGCAAGGGCCCCGGCCCTTTTTTTGGGGTTTTAATTTTTCCCGGTTTTTGTTTTTAAACAAAAGTTGTCCCAACCTTTGCCTTTTTTTTTGCCAACCCACGCCCTTTTTTTCCAACCCAAA
>NW_025061461.1:0-7872 GCF_019279795.1 Protopterus annectens | reverse complement strand
GGGGAAAAAAAAATTTTTTTCTTTTTTAAAACAAATGGGGTTTAAAAAAAGAACACCCCTTTTCAGCCTTTTTCACTAAACCCTGTGTCAAAAGTATTGGGTTCAAAACAACCCCAATTTTAAAAAAGGTTTAGCACCTCCCAAAAAAGGGGCCCAAATAAAACCGGGAACCTTTTTTTTTTTTTTTTTTTTTTTTGGGGGGGGGGGGGTTCCTAGTTTAATTGTTTTTCATAACACAATGAGGATAGAACACTCAGCATCACTGAAGCTGTGTCTAGTATTCTCATAAAACAATGAAGTTTGAACACTCATCATCACTGAACGTGTGTCTAGTATTGGCATTACACAATGAGGATAGAACAATCAACATCACTGAACCTGTGTCTGGTATTGTCATAACACAATGAGGTTAGCACACTCATCATCACTGAACATCTGTCTAGTATTGTCATAACATACCAAGGTTAGAACACTCAGCATCACTGAACCTGTGTCTAGTATTGTCATAACACAATGAGGTTAGAACAGTCAGCATCACTGAACCTTTGTGTCTAGTATTGTCATAACATACTTAGGTAAGAACACTCAGCATCACTGAACATGTGTCTAGTATTGTCATAACACAATAAGGTTAGAAAACTCAGCATCATTGAACCTGTGTGTTGTATTGTCATAACACAATGAGGTTACAACACTTAGCATCATTGAACCTGTGTCTAGTATTGTCATAATGTAATGAGGTTAGAACACTCAGCATCCCTGAACCTGTGTCTAATATTGTCATAACACAATGAGGATAGAACACTCAGCATCACTGAACCTGTGTCTAGTATTCACATAAAACAATGAGGTTTGAACACTCCACATCACTGAACATGTGTCTAGTATTGTCATGACACAATGAGGTTAGAACAATCAACTTCACTGAAACTGTGTCTGGTATTGTCATAACCCAATGAGGTTAACACACTCAGCATCACTGAACCTCTGTCTAGTATTGTCATAACAGAATGAAGTTAGAACACTTAGCATCACTGAACCTGTGTCTAGTAATCTCATAACACAATGAGGTTAGAACAGTCAGCATCACTGAACCAGTGTCTAGTATTCTCATACTAAAAAGAGGTTAGAACACACAGTATCACTAAACAAGTGTCTAGTATTCTCGTAACACAATGAGTTTAGCCCACTCAGCATCACTAAACCTGTGTCTAGTATTGTCATAACATACCGAGGTTATAACACTCAGCATCACTGAACTTGTGTCTAATATGGTCATAACACAATGAGGTTAGCACACTCAGCACCACTTAACCTGTCGCTAGTATTGCAAAAACATAATGAGGTTAAAACACTCAGCATCCCTGAACCTGTGTCTACTATTGTCACAACATACTCAGGTTAGAACACTCAGCATCACTGAACCTGTGTCTAGTATTGTCATAACACAATGAGGTTAGAACACTCAGCATCACTGAACCTGTGTCTAGTATTTTCATAACACAATGAGTTTAGCGGATTCAGCATCACTGAACCTGTGTCTAGTACTGGCATAACATACAGAGGTTAGAACACTCAGCATCACCTAACCTGTGTCTAGTATTGTCATAACATAATGAGGTTAAAACACTAAGCATCACTGAGCCTGTGTCTAGTATTCGCATAAAACAATGAGGTTTGAACACTCCACATCACTGAACGTGTGTCTAGTATTGTCATGACACAATGAGGTTAGAACAATCAACTTCACTGAAACTGTGTCTGGTATTGGCATAACCCAATGAGGTTAACACACTCAGCATCACTGAACCTCTGTCTAGTATTGTCATAACAGAATGAAGTTAGAACACTTAGCATCACTGAACCTGTGTCTAGTAATCTCATAACACAATGAGGTTAGAACAGTCAGCATCACTGAACCAGTGTCTAGTATTCTCATAACACAATGAGTTTAGCCCACTCAGCATCACTAAACCTGTGTCTAGTATTGTCATAACATACCGAGGTTAGAACACTCAGCATCACTGAACCTGTGTCTAATATGGTCATAACACAATGAGGATAGCACACTCAGCACCACTTAACCTGTCGCTAGTATTGCAAAAACATAATGAGGTTAAAACGCTTAGCATCCCTGAACCTGTGTCTACTATTGTCACAACATACTCAGGTTAGAACACTCAGCATCACTGAACCTGTGTCTAGTATTCTCATAACACAATGAGGTTAGAACACTCAGCATCACTGAACCTGTGTCTAGTATTGTCATAACACAATGAGTTTAGCGTACTCAGCATCACTGAACCTGTGTCTAGTATTGGCGTAACATACCGAGGTTAGAACACTTAGCATCACCTAACCTGTGTCTAGTAATGTCATAACATAATGAGGTTAAAACACTCAGCATCACTGAACCTGTGTCTAGTATTGTCATAACATACTGAGGTTAGAACACTCAGCATCACTGAACCTGTGTCTAGTATTGTCATAACACAATGAGGTTAGTGCAGTCAGCATCACTGAACCTTTGTGTCTAGTATTGTCATAACATACTTAGGTAAGAACACTCAGCATCACTGAACGTGTGTGTAGTATTGTCATAACACAATATGGTTAGAAAACTCAGCATCATTGAACCTGTGTGTAGTATTGTCATAACACAATGAGGTTACAACACTTAGCATCATTGAACCTGTGTCTAGTATTGTCATAATGTAATGAGGTTAGAACACTCAGCATCCATGAACCTGTGTCTAATATTGTCATAACACAATGAGGATAGAACACTCAGCATCACTGAACCTGTGTCTAGTATTCGCATAAAACAATGAGGTTTGAACACTCAACATCACTGAACGTGTGTCTAGTATTGTCACGACACAATGAGGTTAGAACAATCAACTTCACTGAACCTGTGTCTGGTTTTATTATAACCCAATGAGGTTAGCACACTCAGCATCACTGAACCTCTGTCTAGTATTGTCATAACAGAATGAAGTTAGAACACTTAGCATCACTGAACCTGTGTCTAGTAATCTCATAACACAATGAGGTTAGAACAGTCAGCATCACTGAACCAGTGTGTAGTATTCTCATACTAAAAAGAGGTTAGAACACACAGCAGCACTGAACCAGTGTCTAGTATTCTCATAACACAATGAGTTTAGCCCACTCAGCATCACTAAACCTGTGTCTAGTATTGTCATAACATACCAAGGTTAGAACACTCAGCATCACTGAACTTGTGTCTAATATGGTCATAACACAATGAGGATAGCACACACAGCACCACTTAACCTGTCGCTAGTATTGCCAAAACATAATGAGGTTAAAACACTCAGCATCCCTGAACCTGTGTCTACTATTGTCACAACATTCTCAGGTTAGAACACTCAGCATCACTGAACCTGTGTCTAGTATTGTCATAACACAATGAGGTTAGAACACTCAGCATCACTGAACCTGTGTCTAGTATTGTCAAAACACAATGAGTTTAGCGGATTCAGCATCACTGAACCTATGTCTAGTATTGGCATAACATACAGAGGTTAGAACACTCAGCATCACCTAACCTGTGTCTTGTATTGTCATAACATAATGAGGTTAAAACACTAAGCATCACTGAGCCTGTGTCTAGTATTGTCATAACATACTGAGGTTAGAACACTCAGCATTACTGAACCTGTGTCTAGTATTGTCATAACACAATGAGGTTAGAACACTCAGAATCATTGAACGTGTGTCTAGTATTGTCATAACACAATGAGGTTAGAACACTCAGCATCACTGAACTTGTGCCTAGTATTGTCATAACACAATGAGGTTAAAACACTCAGCATCACTGAACCTGTGTCAAGTATTGTAATAGCATAATGAGGTGAAAACACTCAGCATCAGTGAACCTGTGTCTAGTATTGTCATAACATACTTAGGTAAGAACACTCAGCATCACTGAACGTGTGTCTAGTATTGTCATAACACAATAAGGTTAGAAAACTCAGCATCATTGAACCTGTGTCTAGTATTGTCATAACAAAATGAGGTTACAGCACATGAGGTTAGAACACTCAGCATCCCTGAACCTGTGTCTAATATTGTCATAACACAATGAGGATAGAACACTCAGCATCACTGAAGCTGTGTCTAGTATTCTCATAAAACAATGAGGTTTGAACACTCATCATCACTGAACGTGTGTCTAGTATTGTCATGACACAATGAGGTTAGAACAATCAACATCACTGAACCTGTGTCTGGTATTGTCATAACACAATGAGGTTAGCACACTCAGCATCACTGAACCTCTGTCTAGTATTGTCATAACATACCAAGGTTAGAACACTCAGCATCACTGAACCTGTGTCTAGTATTGTCATAACACAATAAGGTTAGAAAACTCAGCATCACTGAACCTGTGTCTAGTATTGTCATAACACAATGAGGTTAGAACACTCAGCATCACTGAACCTGTGTCTAGTATTGTCATAACATAATGAGGTGAAAACAATCAGCATCAGTGAACCTGTGTCTAGTATTGTCATAATGTAATGAGGTTAGAACACTCAGCATCCCTGAACCTGTGTCTAATATTGTCATAACACAATGAGGATAGAACACTCAGCATCACTGAAGCTGTGTCTAGTATTCTCATAAAACAATGAGGTTTGAACACTCATCATCACTGAATGTGTGTCTAGTATTGTCATGACACAATGAGGTTAGCACACTCAGCATCACTGAACCTCTGTATAGTATTGTCATAACAGAATGAGGTAAGAACACTTAGCATCACTGAACCTGTGTCTAGTAATCTCATAACACAATGAGGTTAGAACAGTCAGCATCACTGAACCAGTGTCTAGTATTCTCATAATACAATGAGGTTAGAACACTCAGCATCACTGAACCAGTGTCTAGTATTCTCATAACACAATGAGTTTAGCCCACTCAGCATCACTAAACCTGTGTCTAGTATTGTCATAACATACCGAGGTTAGAACACTCAGCATCACTGAACCTGTGTCTAGTATTGTCATAACACAATGAGGTTAGAACACTCAGCATCACTGAACCTGTGTCTAGTATTGTCATAACACAATGAGTTTACCGGACTCAGCATCACTGAACCTGTGTCTAGTATTGGCATAACATACAGAGTTTTGAACACTCAGCATCACTGAACCTGTGTCTAGTATTGTCATAACACAATGAGGTTAGAACACTCAGCATCACTGAACCTGTGTCTAGTATTGTCATAACACAATGAGTTTAGTGGAGTCAGCATCACTGAACCTTTGTGTCTAGTATTGTTATAACATACTGGGGTTAGAACACCTATCATCATTGAACCTGTGTCTAGTATTGTCATAACATAATGAGGTTAAAACACTCAGCATCACTGAACCTGTGTCTAGTATTGTCATAACATACTGAGGTTAGAACACTCAGCATCACTGAACCTGTGTCTAGCATTGTCATAACACAATGAGGTTAGAACACTCAGCATCACTGAACCTGTGTCTAGTATTGTCATAACGTAATGAGGTTAGAGCACTCAGCATCACTGAACCTTTGCCTAGTATTGTCATAACACAATGAGGTTAGAAAACTCAGCATCACTGAACCTGTGTCTAGTATTGTCATAACACAATGAGTTTAGAACACTCAGCATCACTGAACCTGTGTCTAGTATTGTCATAACACAATGAGGTTAGAACACTCAGCATCACTGAACCTGTGTCTAGTATTGTCATAACACAATGAGTTTAGCGGACTCAGCATCACTGAACCTGTGTCTAGTATTGGCGTAACATACCGAGGTTAGAACACTCAGCATCACCTAACCTGTGTCTAGTATTGTCATAACATAATGAGGTTAAAACACTCAGCATCACTGAACATGTGTCTAGTATTGTCATAACATAGTAAGGTTAGAACACTCAGCATCACTGAACCTGTGTCTAGTATTGTCATAACACAATGAGGTTAGTGCAGTCAGCATCACTGAACCTTTGTGTCTAGTATTGTCATAACATACTTAGGTAAGAACACTCAGCATCACTGAATGTGTGTCTAGTATTGTCATAACACAATAAGGTTAGAAAACTCAGCATCATTGAACCTGTGTCTAGTATTGTCATAACACAATGAGGTTACAACACTTAGCATCATTGAACCTGTGTCTAGTATTGTCATAACGTAATGAGGTTAGAACACTCAGCATCCCTGAACCTGTGTCTAATATTGTCATAACACAATGAGGATAGAACACTCAGCATCACTGAACCTGTGTCTAGTATTCTCATAAAACAATGAGGTTTGAACACTCATCATCACTGAACGTGTGTCTAGTATTGTCATGACACAATGAGGTTAGAACAATCAACATCACTGAACCTGTGTCTGGTATTGTCATAACACAATGAGGTTAGCACACTCAGCATCACTGAACCTCTGTCTAGTATTGTCATAACATAATGAGGTTAGAACACTTAGCATCACTGAACCTGTGTCTAGTAATCTCATAACACAATGAGGTTAGAACAGTCAGCATCACTGAACCAGTGTCTAGTATTCTCATACTAAAAAGAGGTTAGAACACAAAGCATCACTGAACCAGTGTCTAGTATTCTCATAACAGAATGAGTTTAGCCCACTCAGCATCACTGAACCTGTGTCTAGTATTGTCATAACAAACCGATGTTAGAAAACTCAGCATCACTGAACTTGTGTCTAATATGGGTTAGCTCACACAGCACCACTTAACCTGTCGCTAGAATTGCCAAAACATAATGAGGTTAAAACACTCAGCATCCCTGAACCTGTGTCTACTATTGTCACAACATACTCAGGTTAGAACACTCAGCATCACTGAACCTGTGTCTAGTATTGTCATAACACAATGAGGTTAGAACACTCAGCATCACTGAACCTGTGTCTAGTATTGTCATAACACAATGAGTTTAGTGGACTCAGCATCACTGAACCTGTGTCTAGTATTGGCATAACATACAGAGGTTAGAACACTCAGCATCACCTAACCTGTGTCTAGTATTGTCATAACATAATGAGGTTAAAACACTCAGCATCACTGAGCCTGTGTCTAGTATTGTCATAACATACTGAGGTTAGAACACTCAGCATCACTGAACCTGTGTCTAGTATTGTCATAACACAATGAGGTTAGAACACTCAGCATCACTGAACTTGTGTCTAGTATTGTCATAACACAATGAGGTTAAAACACTCAGCATCACCTGTGTCAAGTATTGTAATAGCATAATGAGGTGAAAACACTCAGCATCAGTGAACCTGTGTCTAGTATTATCATAACATACTAAGATTAGAACACTCAGCATCACTGAACCTGTGTCTAGTATTGTCATAACACAATAAGGTTAGAAAACTCAGCATCATTGAACCTGTGTCTAGTATTGTCATAACAAAATGAGGTTACAACATTTAGCATCATTGAACCTGTGTCTAGTATTGTCATAACGTAATGAGGTTAGAACACTCAGCATCCCTGAACCTGTGTCTAATATTGTCATAACACAATGAGGATAGAACACTCAGCATCACTGAACCTGTGTCTAGTATTGTCATAAAACAATGAGGTTAGAACAGTCAGCATCACTGAACCTTTGTGTCTAGTATTGTCATAACATACTTAGGTAAGAACACTCAGCATCACTGAACGTGTGTCTAGTATTGTCATAACACAATAAGGTTAGAAAACTCAGCATCATTGAACCTGTGTCTAGTATTGTCATAACAAAATGAGGTTACAACATTTAGCATCATTGAACCTGTGTCTAGTATTGTCATAACGTAATGAGGTTAGAACACTCAGCATCACTGAACCTGTGTCTA
>NW_025061460.1:0-8189 GCF_019279795.1 Protopterus annectens | reverse complement strand
TCCCCAAAAATAAAATCCACAAATTTGTTTTTTTGTCTTTCTTTTTAAAAAAAAGTTACTTGAAAACCCAAATACTTCATTACATTCACAAATTTTTTTGGGCCAGTTATTCATTTAAAAAAGTTAACTTTGTACATTTTCATACATCCCCCCCCCCCCCCAAAAAAAAAAAAAAAAAAAAATTTGCTTACATTACTTCATACATCATAGTGCTGTCATTACAGTTACTGTACATGCTTCATATATCACAATGCTGTCATCATTACAGTACATCATCATACATCACAATGCTGTCATCATTAGAGTTATTCTACATATTCCATGTATCATACAATGCTGTCATTATTACAGAAATTGGACATATTTTATACAGCACAATGCAGTTATCATTAGAGTTACTGTATATACTTCATACAGCACAATGCTGTCATCATTAAAGTTAATGTACATACTTCATACATCACAATGCTGTCATCATTAGAGTTACTGTACATACTTCATACATCACAATAAAGTTATCAATAATTACTGTAAATCGTTATATACATCACAATGCTGTCATCATTAGATTTACTGTACATACACATCATACATCATAATATTGTCATTACAGTGACTGTACAAACTTAATATATCACAATGCAGTTATCATTACAGTTACTATCCATACTTTATAGATCACAATGCTGTCATCATTATAGTACATCCATCATACATCACAATGCTGTCATCATTAGAGTTACTGTACATACTTCATATATCACAACGCTAACGCTATCATCATTACACTTACTGCACATACTTTATACATCACAATGCAGTTATCGTTACAGTACTGTACATACTTCATACATTACAATGCTGTTATCATTACAGTTACTGTACATACTTCATACATCACAATGCAGTTATCATTACAGTTACAGTACATTCTTGATACATCACAATGATGTCATCATTACAGTTACTGCACATACTTCATACATTACAATGCTGTAATCATTACAGTTACTGTACATACTTCATACATCATAATGCTTTCATCATTACAGTTACTGTACATCTGTCATGCATCACAATGTCGTCATCATTAGAGGTACTGTACATACTTTATGAATCACAATGCTATCATTACAGTTACTGTACATGCATTATACACCACAATGCTGTCATCATTCCACTTACTGTACATACTTCATACATCACAATGCTGTAATCATTACAGTTACTGTACATACTTCATACATCACAATGCTGTCATCATTACAGTTACTGTACATACTTCATACATCACAATGCTGTCATCATTATGGTTACTTACCATCACAATGTTGTCATCCATTACGGTTACTGTAATTGATTTATACATCACAATGCTGTAATACATCATAATGCTTTGTCATCATTAGATACTGTACATACGTCATACATCACAATGCTGTCATCATTAGAGTTACTGTACATACTTCATACATCACAATGCTGTCATCATTACAGTTACTGTACATACTTCATACATCACAATGCTGTCATCATTACAGTTACTGTACATTCATCATACATCATAATGCTGTCATCATTTGAGTTAATGTACATACTTCATACATCACAATGCTGTCATCATTACAGTTACTGTACATACTTCATACATCACAATGCTGTCATCATTACAGTTACTGTACATACTTCATACATCACAATGCAGTTATCATTACAGTTACTGTACATACTTCATACATCACAATGCTGTCATCATTACAGTTACTGTACATACTTCATACATCACAATGCTGTCATCATTACAGTTACTGTACATACTTCATACATCACAATGCTGTTATCATTACAGTTACTGTACATACTTCATACATCACAATGCTGTCATCATTACAGTTACTGTACATACTTCATACATCACAATGCAGTTATCATTACAGTTACTGTACATACTTCATACATCACAATGCTGTCATCATTACAGTTACTGTACATACTTCATACATCACAATGCTGTCATCATTACAGTTACTGTACATACTTCATACATCACAATGCCATCATCATTACAGTACGGTACATACTTCATACATCACAATGCGGTTAGCATTACAGTTACTGTACATACTTCATACATCAGAATGCTGTCATCATTACAGTTACTGTACCTCCATTATACATCACAATGCTGTCATCATTAGAGTTACTGTACATACTTCATACATCACAATGCTGTCATTATAGTTACAGTACATACTTCATTCATTGCAATGCAGTTATCATTCCAGTTACTATACATACGTCATGCATCACAATGCTGTCATAATTACAGTTACTGCACATACTTCATGCATCACAATGCTGTCATCATTACAGTTACTGTACATACTTCATACATCACAATGCTGTCATCATTACATTTACTGTACATACTTCATACATCACAATGCTGTCATCATTACAGTTTTTGTACATGCTTCATACATCACAATGCTGTCATCATTACAGTTACTGTACATACTTCATACATCACAATGCTGTCATCATTAGAGTTACTGTACATACTTCATACATCACAATGCTGTCATCATTACAGTTACTATACATACTTTATACATCACAATGCAGTTATCATTACCGTTACTGTACATGCTTCATACATCACAATGCCGTCATCATTACAGTTAGTATACATACTTCATACATCATAATGTTGTCATCATTACAGTTACTGTACATACTTCATACATCATAATGCTGTCATCATTCCAGTTACTGTACATACCTCATACATCATAATGCAGTTAGCGTTACAGTTACTGTATATACTTCATATATCACAATGCTGTCATCATTAGAGTTACTGTACATACTTCATACATCACAATAAAGTTATCACTACAGCTACTGTACATGCGTCATACATTACAATGCTGTCATCATTAGAGTTACTGTACATACTTCATACATCATGATATTCTCATTACAGTTACTGTACATACTTCATACATCACAATGCAGTTATCATTAGAGTTACTGTATATACTTCATACAGCACAATGCTGTCATCATTAGAGTTACTGTTTATACTTCATACATCACAATGCTGTCATCATTAGAGTTACTGTACATACTTCATACATCACAATAAAGTTATCAATACAATTACTGTAAATGCGTTATACATCACAATGCTGTCATCATTAGAGTTACTGTACATACTTCATATATCACAACGCTGTCATCATTACACTTACTGCACATACTTCATACATCACAATGCAGTTATCATTACAGCTACTGTACATACGTCATACATCAAAATGCTGTTATCATTACAGTTACTGTACATACTTCATACATCACAATGCATTTATCATTACAGTTACAGTACATTCTTGATACATCACAATGATGTCATCATTACAGTTACTGCACATACTTCATACATTACAATGCTGTAATCATTACAGTTACTGTACATACTCCTACATCATAATGCTGTCATCATTACAGTTACTGTACATCCGTCATGCATCACAATGCTGTCATCATTAGAGGTACTGTACATACTTTATGAATCACAATGCTATCATTACAGTTACTGTACATGCATTATACACCACAATGCTGTCATCATTCCACTTACTGTACATACTTCATACATCACAATGCAGTTATCGTTACAGTACTGTACATACTTCATACATTACAATGCTGTAATCATTACAGTTACTGTACATACTTCATACATCACAATGCTGTCATCATTACAGTTACTGTACATTCATCATACATCATAATGCTGTCATCATTTGAGTTAATGTACATACTTCATACATCACAATGCTGCTATCATTACGGTTACTATACATGATTCAAACATCACAATGCTGTCATAATTACAGTTACTGTACAAACTTTATACATCACAATGCAGTTTTCATTACAGTTACTGTACATGCTTCATACATCACAATGCTGTCATCATTACAGTTACTGTACATTCTTCATTCATTACAATGCAGTTATCATTACAGTTACTATACATACGTCATACATCACAATGCTGTCATCATTACAGTTACTGTACATACTTCATACATCACAATACTGTCATTACAGTTTCTGTACATACTTCATACATTACAATGCTGTCATCATTACAGTTAGTGTACATACTTCATACATGACAATGCTGTTATCATTACAGTTACTGTACATACTTTATACATCACAATGCAGTTTTCATTACAGTTACTGTACATACTTCATACATCACAATGCTGTCATCATTACAGTTACTGTACGTACGTCATACATCACAATGCTGCCATCATTACAGTACATCAGTCATACATCATAATGCTGTCATCATTAGAGTTACTGTACATACTTCATACATCACAATGCTGTCATCATTACAGTTACTCTACATACTTCATACATCACAATGCTGTCATCATTACAGTTACTGTACATACTTCATACATCACAATGCTGTCATCATTACAGTTACTGTACATACTTCATACATCACAATGCTGTCATCATTACAGTTACTGTACATACTTCATACACCATAATGCTGTCATCATTACAGTTACTGTACATCCGTAATACATCACAATGCTGTCATCATTAGAGTTACTGTACATACTTCATACATCACAATGCTGTCATCATTAGAGTTACTGCACATACTTCATACATTACAATGCAGTTATCATTACAGTTACTATACATACTTCATACATCACAATGCTGTCATCATTAAAGTTAATGTACATACTTCATACATCACAATGCAGGTATCATTACAGTTACTGTACATACTTCATACATCACAATGCTGTCATCATTACAGTTACTGTGCATACTTCATACATCACAATGCTGTCATCATTAGAGTTACTGTACATACTTCATACATCACAATGCAGTTATCATTACAGTTACTGTACATACTTCATACATCACAATGCTGTCATCATTACAGTTACTGTACATACTTCATACATCACAATGCTGTCATCATTACAGTTACTGTACATACTTCATACATCACAATGCTGTCATCATTACAATTACTGAGCATACTTCATACATCACAATGCTGTTATCATTACAGTTACTGTACATACTTCATACATCACAATGCTGTCATCATTACACTTACAGTACATACTTCATACATCACAATGCTGTTATCATTACAGTTACTGTACATACTTCATACATCACAATGCTGTCATTACAGTTACTGTACATACTTCATACATCACAATGCTGTCATCATTACAGTTACTGTACATACTTCATACATCACAATGCTGTCATCATTACAGTTACTGTACATACTTCATACATCACAATGCAGTCATCATTAGAGTTACTGTACATACTTCATACATCACAATGCTGTCATCATTAAAGTTACTGTACATACTTCATACATCACAATGCTGTCATCATTATAGTTACTGTACATACTTCATAAATCACAATGCTGTCATCATTAGATACTGTATATACTTTATACATCACAATGCTGTCATCATTACAGTTACTGTACATACTTCATACATCACAATGCTGTCATCATTACAGTTACTGTACATACTTCATACATCACAATGCTATCATTACAGTTACTGTACATACTTCATACATCACAATGCTGTTATCATTACAGTTACTGTACATACTTCATACATCACAATGCTGTCATCATTACATTTACTGTAAATACTTCATACATCACAATGCTGTCATCATTACAGTTACATTACATACTTCATACATAACAATGCAGTCATCATTACAGTTACTGTACCTCCATTATACATCACAATGCTGTCATCATTAGAGTTACTGTACATACTTCATACATCACAATGCTGTCATTATAGTTACTGTACATACTTCATTCATTACAATGCAGTTATCATTACAGTTACTATACATACGTCATGCATCACAATGCTGTCATCATTACAGTTACTGTACATACCTCATACATCACAATGCAGTTAAAATTACAGTTACTGCACATACTTCATACATCACAATGCTGTCATCATTACAGTTACTGTACATACGTCATACATTACAATGCTGCCATCATTACAGTTACTGTACATGCTTCAGACATCACAATGCTGTCCTCATTACAGGTACTGTACATCCGTCATACATCACAATAAAGTTATCACTACAGTTATTGTACATGCATCATACATCACAATGCTGTCATCATTAGAGTTACTGTACATACTTCATACATCATAATGCTGTCATTACAGTTACTGTACATGCTTCATATATCACAATGCTGTCATCATTACAGTACATCCATCATACATCACAATGCTGTCATCATTAGAGTTATTCTACATACTTCATGTATCACAATGCTGTCATTATTACAGAAACTGAACATATTTCATACATCACAATGCAGTTATCATTAGAGTTACTGTATATACTTCATACAGCACAATGCTGTCATCATTAGAGTTACTGTTTATACTTCATACATCACAATGCTGTCATCATTAGAGTTACTGTACATACTTCATACATCACAATAAAGTTATCAATACAATTACTGTAAATGCGTTATACATCACAATGCTGTCATCATTAGATTTACTGTACATACATCATACATCATAATATTGTCATTACAGTGACTGTACAAACTTAATATATCACAATGCAGTTATCATTACAGTTACTATCCATACTTTATAGATCACAATGCTGTCATCATTATAGTACATCCATCATACATCACAATGCTGTCATCATTAGAGTTACTGTACATACTTCATATATCACAACACTGTCATCATTACACTTACTGCACATATTTCATACATCACAATGCAGTTATCATTACAGTTACTGTACAGACGTCATACATCAAAATGCTGTTATCATTACAGTTACTGTACATACTTCATACATCACAATGCAGTTATCATTACAGTTACAGTACATTCTTGATACATCACAATGATGTCATCATTACAGTTACTGCACATACTTCATACATTACAATGCTGTAATCATTACAGTTACTGTACATACTCCTACATCATAATGCTTTCATCATTACAGTTACTGTACATCCGTCATGCATCACAATGCCGTCATCATTAGAGGTACTGTACATACTTTATGAATCACAATGCTATCATTACAGTTACTGTACATGCATTATACACCACAATGCTGTCATCATTCCACTTACTGTACATACTTCATACATCACAATGCAGTTATTGTTACAGTACTGTACATACTTCATACATTACAATGCTGTAATCATTACAGTTACTGTACATACTTCATACATCACAATGCTGTCATCATTACAGTTACTGTACATTCATCATACATCATAATGCTGTCATCATTTGAGTTAATGTACATACTTCATACATCACAATGCTGCTATCATTACGGTTACTATACATGATTTAAACATCACAATGCTGTCATAATTACAGTTACTGTACAAACTTTATACATCACAATGCAGTTTTCATTACAGTTACTGTACATGCTTCATACATCAAAATGCTACATACTTCATACATCACAATGCTGTCATCATTAGAGTTACTGTACATTCTTCATTCATTACAATGCAGTTATCATTACAGTTACTATACATACGTCATACATCACAATGCTGTCATCATTACAGTTACTGTACATACTTCATACATCACAACACTGTCATTACAGTTTCTGTGCATACTTCATACATTACAATGCTGTCATCATTACAGTTTGTGTACATACTTCATACATGACAATGATGTTATCATTACAGTTACTGTACATACTTTATACAGCACAATGCAGTTTTCATTACAGTTACTGTACATACTTCATACTTCACAATGCAGTTATCATTACTGTTACTGTACATACTTCATGCATCACAATGCTGTCATCATTTGAGATACTGTACCTATGTCTTACATCACCATGCTGTCATCATTACAGTTACTGTACATGGTTCATACATCACAATGCCATCATCATTACAGTACGGTACATACTTCATACATCACAATGCGGTTAGCATTACAGTTACTGTACATACTTCATACATCAGAATGCTGTCATCATTACAGTTACTGTACCTCCATTATACATCACAATGCTGTCATCAT
>NW_025061459.1:0-7584 GCF_019279795.1 Protopterus annectens | reverse complement strand
ACCTGACCATCAGTGTGTCCTGCTATGTATGTGACACTCTGTCCACTGTAGCCTGTGGCCCACGCGCAGGGCAGTATAGCGACATGTGTCATGTAGGTGTCCAGGCAGGTTGCGGTACATGTAGTATGCTGTATTGCCAGATGTGCCTGTGGGTAATCCACAGCTACAGGTGGGGGTCCGATAACAGTGCTCCCTGTAGGCACATGCTAGTACACCATAGGAGGGATTGAGGTTATCAGATCCAACATGGTGCTATACATGTAACCACACATACCGTGAACACATCACAATGCATGCTGCACCTGCACTACATGGTATGTCTGCTGCATGTTGACAGTACACAACCCACGTCACATAGGCATCTGTCAGTTTTCATACACAACCACTGCAACATACACATCCCACGCTATGCATACACAGGTATCACATACACCTCTCACTATCCTGTCCACCCTGTGCATCAGAATATATTTGCATAACCCTGCACCGATGGTGTGGATGACAAGGATGCAGCAGAGGCTTCATCATATGCACAGGGTGATATGTTTGCCAGGGGCATAGGCTGCACCAATGGATAACATCATGTGTGTGTGTAAGGGCCGGTGAGTTTACTGGACATGTCTGTGCAGAATGCATGTGGATGTGGTGGAGCCCTACAGTTGTGTCTGCTGTGTGTGGGTATGTGTGTACACAGTTCAGCCATATGTGATGCCTAGACTATAATTGACAGCCCCAGACTGTACAGTGCAGGTTGTACAGCTCACTGTGTCCGTCCGCGGCCACATGACCTGTGCCTGCCTGGGGTTGCACGGGCACTACCAGGTGGAGGTATAGAGTGGCTACTGTCCGATGACACATGTCCGCTGGAACCGCGGTCCACGATGGGACGCCAGGCCACGCCCACGTGGCCTGCTGTGTCCTGGTGGGACAGTGCAGCACCAGCTGCACTGCTACTGCTACCGCACTATGTGAGTGGGCATGAGAGGTGGCAGCACACGCCGACCACACTAGGTGGTGTTGCTGGCCTAGCCCACGTGTCCCACGCCTCACCCCTACCAGGTGTTCCAGCACAGACAGCTCACGCGGATTGCCATGCCTCGTCGAAGATTCCAACCATTTCACCTAATCGCCTATCCAGTACATTAGCAATCTGCTGTTGAGCATTCGCCAATGACTGGATGTTGTCATTTAGGGTACGGATTGCAGCCCTCTGCAGCCTCTGCCCTTCTTGGTTCTGCCGTTCTGCTCGCTCCTGTGCCGCCATTACAGTCTGGAACATGCCTGGTGATACCAGCTGCGCCCTTACTGCAGGTGCATGTCTGCCAGAGGTCCTCCTACGAGCAGCACCAGCCACATGCCTGTGTGGCACATCACCAGTCATTACACTGGCAACATGGTGTGTAGTCACACCTTCTGTAGCCACCACACATTCCTGTTCAATGCCAACAGACGCTGACTGTCCTTCCTCTATGGGCAACGGTGATGTGGTATGTGTTGGCATCAGAACTGCGGGGATGAGGGGACATAGGTGGGATGGTAACCAATGGCCAGATTCTGCCCCTGACAACCCTGGCTGTACCTCATGCAGATGGTCATCACTGCTAGTATCTGTGAGAACACTAACATCAAATGGACCGCAGAAGGGTGAAGCAATTACACCACCTGTGAATACAAAGACATACTGTAAGGTACATACACACAACAACACACACAACACACACACACACAGACACACACGCAACAAGACACACAGACACACCATGCATGTGTTATTTCAGATGGCATGCAGCATTCCTGCACTACAGCACAGGGAATGCAGCTCAGACATTAATAGTGTTAGTATGCATACCACCCTGGGGTGCACACTACATCAAGCAGGTGTCATATCAGTAGGCATGCAGTACACACAATCATGGTAGTTTGCATGCATCACCGTGATACACCATGTGGCCACAAACAGGTTAACAGTACACATGGCTGATGTTACCTTGACATGTAATCCGCTGACATGTGCAGTAACATGTATACATGTGTGACACAATGGTGTCCCGCCACATGCACCACATCATAATGGGCTTCACAGTGCAGTGTTGTGTGTACAGCCTACAGATAGAATGCATGTTTAGCACATATGTATGTGCAGGTGTGGTTAGTGTGACCCATGTACATAGCTATACAGTGTGGAGTACAGGCACTTTGTCACTGCATGGCAACATGACGATGTATGTTGCTGTGCAATGCATAACATGGATGCATTGCCATGACTGCAACACAGTCATGCTGTTCCACAGCACGATATGGTAGACATCGGTGACACCTCCGTGGCTGCAGACAGCATTCCGTTGTCCGTGTAACACATCAAATGTACAGGTGGTCCACTACGGCTATGATTGCACTATGTGTGGACAATGTGCAACGGGTCTATCCACATCAGCGCATGTGTGGCAACCCATGGCCATGTGTGAATGGGTCTTGGACAATTGTGTGTGATGGGCATCGTGTACACATGTCTGTGGTGTCCCATGTGACATACACCCATACATGTCGGAGGTGTCACAATGCCACAGGGCTATGCAGACAACAGTGTGGATGTTTGTTATGTCGGGTGTAGGTCATGTGATGGTGACAATATTGCAGACAGAACACCACAAGCTTGGGACATGGGTGGCATGTCACAATGTGCACACAATACAGGGGCATATGTCACATTGGTGACACCTGTGTGCTGCCCAGATCACTGCTCACTGTGTGGTACTGTGTGCGTACCACAGATGTTGTTCCAATGCATACTACATATGCATCCATTGTAGAACACCTCCACTGTATGCATAGCTGACCGCATATCACATTGACAGGTACTGTGGTTTCATGCCGTGTATAATAACGGTTGTATCTACTGCACACGGGTGGCATGTGTGTGTCTGGTGGTGGTGCAACCTGTATAACGTGACTGGAACAAAACCCAGGTGTGCCTGTTATACCTGGCCACATGGCAAATAACTCTACACTGTAACATGCCTGATACTGACAACAGTCTCACCTGGACCCATGTCCATGCGACACTCCAGAGGTACCTGTATAGGGGCAACACAACAGTATAAACATTAGCCATGACTGTATGACAGCCACAGTTCGCACTGTGCATGTGACATCATGTACCTGTAAGATAGCATATGGTATGCACACGTCTGCATACTCAACGTAGCATACTGTAGTATGCGGCTTGTGTGCCCATATACCTGGCATGTGTTGTTACTTTACATGATGTACAGTGACACCTGCAACTACAGTGGATATCATACTCATATGCAAGACTGACTTACCAGGCAACTCCAGGCTCATTGGTTGGGAGACACCCACCTCCACGATGGTGGCTAGTGTTTCAGCATGCTGTTCCCTGGGTGTCCCCAGACTGGCCAGGAGCTCCTCTGTGTGTGTGAGTGGGGGCTGGGTTGGTGGCCCACCACCTGTTCCACCTTGTTCTCTGGCGATTGCAGTGGCACGCTGTTTCGCATGCCGTATGAGGTCCATGCAGTGTCGGCGTACCTGCTGGTAGGTGCGGTTGTTGCCACCGACGTCATTCACCCTCCTGCACATATCCTGCCACAGGTCATCCCGCTGCTGCGCTTGCTGTGGTACATGGCTGAACAGCACGTCATAGTTGTCATGGAGCAATGGTATGATTACTTCATCCTCCTGGCGGCTGAAGGCTGGGAGTCATGAACGTGGCATTATCTGTAAGACATAATGATGGTGACAGGTCACATTCACACTGATGTACTGGCATACCGCTGAACATACATTGCTATGACATGTACGACATCTGCACAGTAATCTCTGAGACGCATCATGACACTGACACTGCTGACGTGTTGCTGTCACACCTGTCACACTGTTATGCAGTGGATAGCATATCTGTGTCAAGTTGACTGTACATACTCCATGTAGATGGTAACCTGCTGTGGACATGTGTACCTGCCTGCACCTGTGTTCTTACCAATCTGCACTTGGCCCGATGTGTCCACAGTTCTACTGTTCACCTGGATGCTGTGTATATGTCACATGGCATCACAGACGCAGCCATTATGGACGTCAGCAGTGGCACTGCACACATACACATGGACACCTGTACATGCATGTGTTTTGCCATATACATCTACTCAGCACTGTACGGGTGTTGAACATCCTGCCACGGCTCGCCTGTATTGCACATGTGATACACATGGGACAATGTCTAATCATATGACATGCGCAGGGATGGTCAAACATAGCATGTGCGCTCACATTGTACACGCTGTCACACAGCACTTGTGACACCACAAGGTGCATCAGTGCCACATTACTGATCCGTCACATGTGACACCACAAGATCAGTGCCAACTGATCCAGTCAGTTGATAGTGCATGTGCCATGTGGCCATCGCACCATGTATGACTGTGATGGCACGTGCAGCCTTGATGGACAGGGTTGTATGGTATGGCAGAGTATATCATATAAATGGCACAGGGATGTGTCCAGCCTGTGGAATACCAGTATTGGGAGGGTGGCTGTCCATTCCATATGTCATTTATATGGGTATATGGACATGTCGCATGTCCATCATCATGGTGTGGACAATGTCCTTCTGCAAGGTAGGCAGCATGCTGCATGGTGGGGGTGTGTATGGTGCATGCTGGTATCGCACACCCATGCATAAACATTACCCCTGACAGGTGCTATGTGCTGTAATATTGTTCAACACAGTGCTGTATATGCCCGCACGGTGATATCCTGTGCACATGGATGGTACCCCGACCTGACATGGGTACCTCATATGTCTACATCCAGTGCCTGCTGTCACCACCATGTCGGCGGGTGCACCGCACAGCACCATCCCTTCCACAGTGACCATGGTGTTGAGCACAGCCGAGGTATTCATTTATGGGGACGGGGATGTTCACATAGCAGTGGCAATGCTGGTATCATCCATCAGACCATACACTTATGACACACAGCCCATTCAGTATGTTGTTCGCAACACTGACACAGCTATACTGCTAGGCCAGGTCCATTCCCAGCCGTACATACACAGATGCATAACATGTCTCTGTGGCATGGGCTACACTGACGGTGGGGTTCAACACATACCGTGTTCGACTGTAGCTGGCGCTGATGTTCTGTGCACATGTCAACACATTAACCCTGTTCTACTGTAGCCAGCGGTGATGTGCTGTGCACATGTCAATGCTGCACATTGTGTTGATGTCTGTCTGTCAACAGGCCACTGGTGGAACACGCAAGGGTATTTGTAATCAAATATACATGCCCTGTACAGCTGTACTGCTAACATCTCAGGTGCTAATGTGTCATGGACATGCACACCTTACCCGAAAGGTGTAAGTGCATTGCCACCGCATCATCACCTCTTGTGGGTTGCTATTATCCAACACCCTATTTGTATTGTATTGTCAAGCTATGCACCTGTGCAGGACATGTGAGCATGTCATGCGCTACCGCGCACCTTTGCACCCATTGCACAACATGTCACACAGGTACACTGGCAGTCATACACTTCACAGCTTGCTGATGGTACGACAGGTGTTGTACACACTTAACACATATCCTGTGGGACATGGTCGTATGTACAGGCATGTCCAACCGCCACGTACCAGTGCTACCCCTATATGACGGATATGTCGTACATGTGGCAATACAGCAACTGTCACATGTACTCGTGCAATGCCCCCCTACCACCGACAGCGTACTGCCTGTGGGAGATGTGCTTCTGCATCCATGCTGTGCCCATAGCTGTCAGTTGTACATCATTACGCGCAACGCACTCCTCATTTGGTGTTCTAACGGGTGCATGTTCATCACGGCACCACATTGGAAGGGTCTGTCACACAGTCATTGTTGTACACAGTTTACATGCCAGCCATGGCTTACTAGATGGGAATCATTGTAATTCACTGGGATATCATATTTATACATTGAGCAGCTATTCCAGCCATCATATACCCTTCCTAGATGACACTGTTGGGCAGCCAGTAGTAGGTGTTCTACGATCTGCACATTAGTCACACAGTCGAGGGCTACTGTTACCCATGCTGGGGACAGAGTGCTGACAGCTGTGGATGGGGGTGATGCTGTCGACAACCATGACTGCACCTGACGGTCACATCTGGATGGGTAACATTCACAACACACACCACCATCACGTAGAAACACATCATCTACAACAATGGACATTCCTGCAAGAACAATGTATGCAATATGTCTGTATGACCACTGTAGGCACCACTGGGGGCCCCCCAGCATGGCAGCCAACATCAGTGTATACCCCGCAGACTCATGGGTTACACCATTCACAACACACCAGTCACGGATGAGCTGTTGTGAATCACACTGCAGTTCCACACATCATGTTACACAAGGCATCATGCACTGAGATGTTTGGAGGGTGAACACCTCTGAAACTCAACATACGCATGACACATCACCTGGTACAATATATCTCTCATACATCATGTTATTGTGACTGCCCTGTGATGGCAATACACAGACTACTGTACTGGGACATGCAATGGCTCACCGGTGTTAGAGCCCTCTGGGTGTGTGACTAGCCATGGGGTACAGTCGGCAGTGGTCTAGGCGCGGGGACACTGTACATTGACCTACTGTGTCACTGCAACAGTTTTATGCTCCTACTGTTATTGTACAGGCATGTGGTATCTGACCGCTATGACAGTCCAGGTCAAACACAATGCTGTGGCACCATGACCTGCAGCCATCGCCTGGGGTGTAGGCACACATGTACATCTCACATGCTATACTGCCTCTGGCAGTTTCACATAACTGTCACCGGCAGGGCTGTAACTGGCAGGCACGGCATGGGGTCCTGTGGACCATTGCTTGCATCTTCCACTGTGATGCACACAAGCGGGCCACACACACTATTGCACCACTCACATATCTCGGGGACTGGGACCTGCCTCCATGCTTTCGCACACCATACTTGTACGGACCGCACTTCCAGGCACATACCTGGACGAACACCCACAGATGAGGGGTTCACACATCACACAGTGTTTTGCACACATCCTGGATAGTTGATTAACACAATGCATCATAGGTGCTCCATGTGCAGATAACCGTGACCGCTATGCACATTGTAACACGCGACAGAGTCGACAGTGTACACCACAGGTTACATACCGCCTGTGTTGTTATAGTGTACATTGGGCCTCAGACAGCTACCACTGCTTTGTGCTGACAGTAACCCACACTTCCCTGGGATAGACACCCATGTACCTACACATGCTTGAGTCATGCACTCCGCTCAGCTGGGTGAAACAATACACAGCACATACCATACCTACACTACCCTTAGCATGAACACTACGTCCATGTGACTGGTGTGACACACCTGGGTTATCCCTCTTTGGTGGATTCAACACATATGCTACACGGCCTTTCTAGCCACACCCTGGGAAAAACACCCATCACAGCATGCACGGAACATGTGTACTACAACAACTACTACGGACGTCTGCTGACAGCAGTTGTTAAACATCCCCCTGGGCACCCAAGCCCCAGATGGACACT
>NW_025061458.1:0-12000 GCF_019279795.1 Protopterus annectens | reverse complement strand
CACTGCTACTTCCATGAACACTCATGCGAGTCAGTCACAGATCTTTGGCAAAATGTCTTACCGTATACTTCACTGCCATATCCAGCGTTGCCATATTGTCTGCTTTGCAACACAGGTGATCAATCCACTCTTGAGATGATGTCTGTAATATTTTCTGTAATTGGAGCTACTTTGGGTTCTGCTGTGATGTCCTCACTCCTTGTCCTGTGTCAGTGTGCACCCTAGCAACTTTGTCAGTCGGTTCATTTTCATCACCTGTAGCTTATTCACCTATTCAACCTATACTGCCCAGGGATCCGTACCATAAAGTAGTAAAGGTTGCATCACTGTGTTGTACACCTTAACATAATTTGTCATTCTCACAGACCGACTTTGTAAAATGAACGAAACCTTGGCTAAACACAACACTTCACCTCACTCGAGCACCAAAGCCAAGATAGTCACTGTTAGCACTACTGTTGTTATAGTTGATTTTAAATAAATGCTGGAAAACTTTCCACAATAACGTTTTATTCCACTTGAAGTGTGCAAATAACCATCCACTTTTCGTCAGGGCTCCTGCCCCAACTTCATCAGAAACAACAACCTTTTTAAAAATATACCCTTATATAGTCCATCTGAGCATCATTATCCAATGCAATTAATTAAATAATTAACAAATTTAATATGGTTATCACAATTAAATTCAACATAAATATTAAAAACTATTTGTAATAAGCATAAATACAGTCAACGTTTTAAATCAATATTAATTCATAAAATTAAAACATATAATTAAAAACCATATTTAAACTGTGTAAGCTGTATAAAAACACTCTTAAACAAATACGTGGACCTTTCCTACCAACATATTTACATCAATATTTCACTCACTAATTAATAGGTATATGTATACGAGTAAACATAACACCATTCTACCCTAAATCTAATATGTTGTATAGACGCTTTAATAAGTGCTTTAATAAATATTAAAGCATAATAAAGAAGAAATGTAATAAAGAAGAAATGTACGTACACAACCCCTACCAACCAAATCATTTTAACCTATTTCAAAGAACCTTCTAGGGACACTTTTATTTAATCAATATCAATTTTGCTATCTTTAGATTATTATACTATACTTCTATATTCGTAACTTAAATCATAGATATACTAAAGCCAATAATGTTACTTGATAAATATCATGTGTATAAAATCAATAAATGCTAAAAATTAATAAATATTAATAAATATAAATAAATATCAATAAATATTAATAAATAACAATAAATAATGTATAGTAATACAAAAACATCTTTACTAAAATTTAATATTTAATATTTAATGTTTAATAGAATTTAATTTAATTTAATAAAATGGTTTCAGTGTGTAATATAAAGTTACCTTAATAGTTTTAATGTGTAATATAAAAGTGTGTGATATAAATGAAATTAAATTAACTTAAAAGGCCTTCACCTTTGGTTGGTAGGGGTTGTGTACGTACATTTCTTCTTTATTACATTTCTTCTTTATTATGCTGTAATGTTTATTAAAGCACTTATTAAAGCGTCTATACAACATATTAGATTTAGGGTAGAATGGTGTTATGTTTACTCGTATACATATACCTATTAATTAGTGAGTGAAATATTGATGTAAATATGTTGGTAGGAAAGGTCCACGTATTTGTTTAAGAGTGTTTTTATACAGCTTACACAGTTTAAATATGTTTTTTAATTATATGTTTTAATTTTATGAATTAATATTGATTTAAAACGTTGACTGTATTTATGCTCATTACAAATAGTTTTTAATATTTATGTTGAATTTAATTGTATTAAATTAAATTAAATTCGTTAATTATTTAATTAATTGCATTGGATAATGATGCTCAGATGGACTATATAAGGGTATATTTTTAAAAGGGTTGTTGTTTCTGATGAAGTTGGGGCAGGAGCCATGACGAAAAGTGGATGGTTATTTGCACACTTCAAGTGGAATAAAACGTTATTGTGGAAAGTTTTCCAGCATTTATTTAAAATCAATTATAACAACAGTAGTGCTAACAGCGACTATCTTGGCTTTGGTGCTCGAGTGAGGTGAAGTGTTGTGTTTAGCCAAGGTTTCGTTCATTTTACAAAGTCGGTCTGTGAGTATGGATCCTTCACCTTCAGGCAGCCCATCGCCTTCACGTGAGAGTTCCAATGAGGACGGGAACTTAACGTTGCTCATTAACTTATTGACTCAAAAAGTGGAAGCACTATCAGAAAAAGTGGAAGCAGTAGCTAATAGTCAATCGTGTCCGCAGCATGGTAGCGGAGTGAACAATAGCATCACAACAACCCCAGGAGTGAGCGGACACTCGGAGATACCATTTCCCCTAACTGACACAAGAAGGCAACAAAATTCAGAAGGCGTACTACTCGCAGGTTCGGAAGTGGTTTCCGATAGTCGGAGCTCAAATTTAAACAGGACAGGAGAAGCCAACAATGGCGTAAATCGCTCTGTAACAGTTGGAATATCAGCACCTTCAGCGAATTTAAACTCTTGGATTAGCAGACCATTTGTATTTGAAAATGGTTTGCAAAATGGGACCAGTACATTGTCTAATGAGGTAAGCGTGGATCTTTCTGTTAAACTAAATACATTTGATGAAAAACTGTTTAAAGTACGCAAGCTGCAATTAGAGTCAGCGTACTTTCAAGAATGTATCAATTTAAAAATTGTACCAAAGGGCTTAAGACAATGGCAATTTCCCTCAGGTTTGAGGGAAGGGACACCTTTTTATGAAGCCTTGTTAAGCCTTTTTGATAGGCATGGTTTCGAATTATTACAGCTGATGAGTACCCATTATAATTTGTTAATAGACACTTTATTACTGGAACTTGAAGAACTTGACAAAAATATAAAAGAAGTTAATTTTTTAAGATACCGTTTTGAATATGAACGGTGTTTTACAAGTATAGATGAGCACATGTCAAAAATTAAAAATACTAAGGCTAAGAAAATAGCACGAGATATTAGAGACTATAGGGAAGGGAAGGCCTATCCCAAACCCCCTACCAACCAAGGCATTTTAACAGTTGCATCAAGAGACGCAGGTGAGAGACTGAGTGACAATGTGGAAAGTAATTATCAGAATTCATCTGATGATATTATGTCACCAAATGAAGGGGAATCAAGTACTAACAATGGGATAAGAAGAAGTGAAAGACTTAACCAAAAAACAACAAAAAATATGAGAAATCAGGACAATGTTGAAAGCGACATGCAAAGTCACCAGCAACAAAATTTTCAGAATGGGAACTTTCAACAATCGAAACGGAATCGAGTGGTGAGGAACAAGAGGAAGAAATGGTAACTGTGTTGGATTCGTTATCCAACGAATTAAATTGTTACGAAATTTTAACTAACTTCAGTGGTGACTTTAAAATATATAACTACTCTAATACTACGATTTGTCCTGAAATTGTTGAATTATTATCTAGAGGTTATACCTTTGTTCCTTCACGCCCCATTGATTTAGCTGGGACACTGTTAGATTTGAAATTATTTTGTAGGAAAATTAATCTTACAGCACTCATGGGTAACAATACAAATGAGAAATCTGACTTATATGTATGCAGTGTATACAATCCCCCATTACACCCACTAGTAGCCCTATTTGAAAATGCAACAGAATTAGACCTGAGGAATTTAGAAAAATCCAATATTTACAGGAAGAATTATAAATTTAACATTAGTAAGGAAGAAAAAGAGCTCCTAGATTATTTAAAACAAGCACCCATCCGCATTATGAAACCTGATAAGGGTGGTGGCTTGGTGATTATGTCCATAGAAGATTACAACACTAAAATGGGTGCCATCCTGGAGAGTGAAACCTATAGTAAGGCCTCAATTAATGAAATGAATGGGGCATATAGGAGAATAACAGCTTTTATAAAGGAATTATATATCGAAGCAAGAATAGACAGAGACATTTATTTATATCTGCAGCAATCGTTCCCAAGAATACCCTATTTATTTGGGATACCAAAGATTCACAAGGGACTCAGGAATCCACCGATGAGACCTTTAGTTGATGGGAGAAAAAGTTCCACATATACTTGTGCAAAATTATTGGACAACATATTGAAAAAATATATAACAAATGAAAAGCAAATTTCAAAAGATTCATGGTCATTTTTGAAATCTATTAGTGAGTTAGAATTTTTTCCTCAATCAGTCTTTGTAACAGTAGATGTGAAAGATTTATATTCAAGTATCCCACATCAAACAGCAATTGAATGGGTAGCTGAAATGTTATGTAGGTTAGGAACACCAGCAAATGAGATTGGTTTAGTGAAAGAACTAATAGACACTGTGTTGTCTTACAATTATGTGATGTTTAATAATGAGATCTATCATCAAAAAATTGGTGTAGCGATGGGCTCACCATGTGGTGGAGCCATAGCAAATTTAGTTATGGCTTTTTGGGAGAGGACTTATGTCTTAAACAATAATGAAATTAAGGACAAAATTTTATATTATACGCGTTTCCTGGATGATATTTTTATATTATTCCAAGGGACTGAACAACAGATGGAAGATTGTTTAAAAGGGTTCAATAACACCACAAGTTTTTTAAGTTTCACGTTTCAGTATGATACCAATAAAATAGGGTATTTGGATATTTCCTTGAGGAAAGATTATGAAAGTAAATCTTATTTATCTAAAATATATAGGAAAGAAACACATTCAAATATGTATCTCCATTTTACTAGTTGCCATCCGAAACATCAGAAGAAATCAGTAGTAAAAGGACAACTAGTAAGAGCAGCCCGTATGACATCATTAGAAGAAGAATTTAATGATGAGTGTGAATTAATTCTCAATTTTTTCACATTAAGGGGTAACCCTCTTGATTTTTTAGAAGAGATACTCACAGAAGTGAAATTTAAAAGAATGGAAGGTTTATATGTCCCTATTTTGAAGTTAGGAGTAGCAATGAACCAAGAAAATGATGTGTTGACTGTAAATACCATTGAAAAAGAAAAAGTGGATGACTCATTTGGGTGTAATTTTATTTGCACATATAACTTGGATTCGAAATTTATATTGAACATAGTTGTAAAGAATTGGGAATACTTGATGAACGACAAATTTTTGAGTGAATTGTTGCCAAGTAAACCCAAGTTGGTGTTCAAACGTGGGATGAATTTAAAAGAAATCTTACAAAAGAAAAATGTGTTGCAAACAACTAAAAGGGGCATGTCGAAATGTTTTATGTGTAACTGTTGCAAGTACATAGAAGAAGGAAGTAAATTTGTAATAAATAAAAGAGAATATATATCAACATCAAAGTACAGTTGCAACAGTAAACAAGTTGTTTATTTAGTGAAATGCCAGTTATGCCAAGCGTTCTACATAGGAAAGACTGATAGGAAATTGGTTGAGAGGATTAAAGAACATATATACATCAATGTCAAGAAAATGGAGAATGCCTTGGCTAGACATATTGACATGTTTCCGACTCATAGCTTTAAATTTAGAGTTATTGATCAAGTTAACTCAGATGGTAGAGGAGGAAATGAAAGTTTATTTTTAGAAAAAATAGAACTGCTTTGGCAACTTAGAACTAATGCTGCCAGATTTCCAGGTTTAAATGAGATGTGTTCCATTAAATGTATACTCAGACTAAAAAACTTAGAAAGGTGAAGGCCTTTTAAGTTAATTTAATTTCATTTTATATCACACACTTTTATATTACACATTAAAACTATTAAGGTAACTTTATATTACACACTGAAACCATTTTATTAAATTAAATTAAATTCTATTAAACATTAAATATTAAATATTAGTAAAGATGTTTTTGTATTACTATACATTATTTATTGTTATTTATTAATATTTATTTATATTTATTAATATTTATTAATTTTTAGCATTTATTGATTTTATACACATGATATTTATCAAGTAACATTATTGGCTTTAATATATCTATGATTTAAGTTACGAATATAGAAGTATAGTATAATAATCTAAAGATAGCAAAATTGATATTGATTAAATAAAAGTGTCCCTAGAAGGTTCTTTGAAATAGGTTAAAATGATTTGGTTGGTAGGGGTTGTGTATGTACATTTCTTCTTTATTACATTTCTTCTTTATTATGCTTTAATATTTATTAAAGCACTTATTAAAGCGTCTATACAACATATTAGATTTAGGGTAGAATGGTGTTATGTTTACTCGTATACATATACCTATTAATTAGTGAGTGAAATATTGATGTAAATACGTTGGTAGGAAAGGTCCACGTATTTGATTAAGAGTGTTTTTATACAGCTTACACAGTTTAAATATGTTTTTTAATTATATGTTTTAATTTTATGAATTAATATTGATTTAAAACGTTGACTGTATTTATGCTTATTACAAATAGTTTTTAATATTTATGTTGAATTTAATTGTATTAAATTAAATTAAATTCGTTAATCATTTAATTAATTGCATTGGATAATGATGCTCAGATGGACTATATAAGGGTATATTTTTAAAAGGGTTGTTGTTTCTGATGAAGTTGGGGCAGGAGCCCTGACGAAAAGTGGATGGTTATTTGCACACTTCAAGTGGAATAAAACGTTATTGTGGAAAGTTTTCCAGCATTTATTTAAAATCAGTTATAACAACAGTAGTGCTAACAGTGACTATCTTGGCTTTGGTGCTCGAGTGAGGTGAAGTGTTGTGTTTAGCCATAATTTGTCATTCGTCTGTGATTGCCTACACCAGGTCATGTGTAACAGTCTGCTGTGCCCTACTCTGGCTATAGCTTTGACATCTTCAAAAGACCCTTATCCTGAACTACCACGCCCTGCTACTTGATGCAGTTTACCTGTTGCGCCATATAATCTATCTGTATTCACAAGATCATATTACATGCAATTACCTAAGATTACCGCCAATGTTGCTAGAAATTAACAGTGCATTATGCTGTCCTTTGCTGAAGTTCAAGCTCAGTCTGCCTGTACTGTCATATTGTCTGTTTACAGCAGCTTGGTTATCTGTCCCCTGCAACCTGATGGCTATTGTCCATGACCAGTATGTGCTGCAGCGAGAACAGTGGTTGCTTGGGACACTGTCATAAGCATTTCTGCAAGTTAAAGACTGCGCATGTGGAGTCTGTCCTACGTTCCAACTTCGTCTCAAGTATGTGTATCACTGGAAACATTGTGCCAGTCATGCTTCATCCTTATCTGAAAAATATTTTATCTCCCATCGCACAATCACCCTCTCCAGTAGTGGCATGCAATGTATTCGGACTTTGATGCCTTTAACTCCCACAGCTGTGAGGGTCAACTTTGATTTTGTTCACTGTATTTGATTGGCAAGTTATGGCTCGTGCTGTGGGCTGTCTTTTTTACTTGCGGATGACTTTGGAGTCATGAATTCTACCCTAGTGACTACTCCATACGAGGAATAAGTCTAGTTGCATTTGTAAATCATGTGGCTTGGCTCCTTTCAAGGCATTTGGCATACAAAAGTGTGGAATGGCTTCTCCTTCCTGTTGAGCCACCCATGTGTACTCGGGCAGTAGTCAAATCCTGTTCAGTGTGCCCTGATAATGGCATTAAAGTCATCCATTATACATCGTCATGTTCTGCTGCTTTCTCCAGTCGGTCCTGCAAAAGCTCTCTGCACTGTCACAATTGGTTAATGTCATGTTGAATGTACCTGTTAGTGGTAGTTGATGTGAAATGATAGTCGGGTGAAGTTATTGGTAGTGATAGTATGAAAAGCATGGACAATGGCAAGAGTTGCATGTAACGTCTCCCATTTCATTGTGGTGTTGACATGCATGTAAACCCCCCCCCCATTTCATAGGGGTGCTGACATGCCATTAAATGGTGTGAGACGCATATCAATATATTCTTAAAATCCACACAGATGTCAATATGCAGCTGTATAACATTATCACACTAACGTCATTTTCTGTCTGCGAAATGGTGAAACCATACAACCGTAATGCTTGAAAGCTCAAGGGGATGTTTGGCAACTCGGCTGCTGAGTTACTGCTGTGATTAGTTATATTGCTGCTAATGTTTTTCACTGACTAGACCTCATCGCTATATTGATCTGCAATCGAACCAGGTGCGGAATATTTTCTTTGTATATACCAAAAAAGATACTTGCCTTGCTGCTGTGTCCGGGTCCTCGAAAGGTACTGTGTATGTTGTGTTTTGCGTGCTCGAGTATTTTCTTAGTATATACCAAAAAATATACTTGCCTTGCTGCTGTGTCCGGGTCTTTGAAAGATACTGTGTATGTTATGTGTTTTTCGTGCTGGATGTTGGTGATGCGTCTTCCAAGTGATGTAAAGGTTGCTCCGCCTATTTGCTTTTAAGCGCCTGTCATTAATTTCAATAGAGATGGATAACTGTTGCTCTTATCCTAGTCAGCATAGGTTCATAGGTTCATAGGTTCATACTAGGCTATCTGCCCGAGGGCATTTACAAGCCTAGCCCATCGTTTTGTGGCTTACGCCACCCCTTTAGTATGGGGAACTATACCCATTATTTTGCTGTGCCTCTGTCGAGCAGTGACACTGAGGTAATCCCTGGGGTATATCTGCGATCTCCCATCCATTGGTCAAGATTTCTCTTGAACAAGGCCAGCGAGGTGCTCTGCCTCACATGTACCGGGATTTTGTTCCACAGCATAGGGAGTCTTTGGGTGATGAATCTATCCCTCCAGCACGCCCTATTAATAGCCGTGTCGAGGTTTAAGTCTCCGCCTTGTGGCTCTGATGGATCTAGATTTTTTGAGGTGAAGCATATTCATCAAATCTGGGTTTGACATGGCCTTGTATGTTAGGCAAAGGTCACCTCTGAGCAAGCGTTTACTGAATAGAGCTGGAGTTCTTTCAGTCGGGCAGCATAGGATAGATTTTTGAGACCCTTTATCCTTTTGGTGAGGAACTTTTGTGGCCTCTTCAGCTGCTGCAAGTGTAGGGTCAGATACATTCCGAATGGGGCATTGTACTCAATCATTGGTCTGATGAGTGATGAGTAAAGGGAGACTATAACCTCCCTTGATCTAGATGAGAATCCCTTCATGATAAGGTGGGCAATGTAGAAGGTCTTCCTAACTACTTTAGCTACATGGGTGTCGAATGACAGACTACTATCAACCTGGGTCCCCAGGTCCCTGATAACTTCTTCTGTGCTCAGTGGATTGCCACCTATTTGGTAGCTAGGGGTAACCTTCTTTTCCGGCGGGTATGACTATGCATTTTTGGCATTTAACTTTAGGCCGTGGCTCTGGCACCAGTTATCCGTTTCTGTGAGACCCTTCTGAAGGATATCTGTGTCAGATGTGTTTTCTACTATGGTGCCCAGTTTGCAGTCATCTGCAAACTTTGTCAGCCATAACCCTCCTGTGTTTGCTTGTACTGGAAAAGTAGATGCCAAACAAGAGTGGGCCCAGGACTGAGCCCTGTGGGACACCACTTGTGACAGGCTTTGAGTCTGACATGGCGCCAGCAACTCTGACCCTGTGGGTTCTGTCACTCAGCCAGTTTGCAACCCATCTTGTGATGTATGGGTTAACATTTAAGCTGATGAGTTTTTCAATGATACCCGAGTGGGGTATTGTATCGAAGGCCTTAGCCAGATCGAGGTAGGCTGTATGGACTGCCTTTCCTCATCAATGGCTTTGGTGACTGTTTCAAAAAGTCAACCGTTTAAAAGGCATGATCTGCCTTTGACAAAGCCAAACTGGGTTGGATCCAAAGTCTGCAAATTCCTATGTCTTTATTTATGAGGTCCATTATGATCCTCTCCATGGCTTTGCAGATAAGGCTTGTCAAGCTAATGGGTTGGTAATTTCCAGGGTCGGTGGAGGCACCGCCTTTGTGAAGTGGGACCACAGTTGCAGTGCGCCACTCCTGGGTAATGTATCCAGAGGTAAGACTTTGATTAAACAGCTGTCCTAGCTGTGGGTTTAATTCCTCATTGAGTTCGTGGAGCACACAGCCGGGGACACCATCAGGTCCCATGGATGCTGTGCTTTTTGCTTTGGAGGGAGCAGTTCTCACTTGCTGGGAGATGTTTGGGGGCTGCAATCTTTGGTATAGATATCTCTCCTTTGGGGGAAGGGAGAAGTTTGCACTGAACCTGTCAGCCAGTATGTTGGCAATGTCTGTAGGATCAGTAATCTTCACATCATTTTGAACTAGTTCTGAGCATATCTGGGAGTTTCCTCCTAGGTTTCTAACATAGCTAAAAGAAGGCCTTATGATTGTCTTTTGAGTCTTTAGCCATTTTTCTCTCGAAATTTGCTTTGGATGATTTTATGAGAGCTCTTAGTTTTTACTTATATGGATCAAGGGTGTCTTACCTTTTAAGGATTTTGCCTCATCTTGTAGTAGCTTCCTCCTTTTGTTGTAGAGTTTGTTTATGGCTGGGGTCCACCAGACTGGACGCTTGCCTTTGGTACAAAGAGTCTTTGTTTTGCTTGGGATTGCCTTATCCATGCAGTCCTGCAGGTGCTGGTAGAAGGCATTTGTAAGTGATTCAGCGGCTTGAGTACTGTTTTCCGCCGCTCGGGGCCTTAAAGGAGACCACACTAGTCTGTAGAAGTGTGTAAAGTCGGCTTTTGAGAAGTTCTTTACTGTGGTCTTTTTTATTTCAGGTGGGGTGGGATGAGGACCTCCAGCGAGATTATTATTAGTTTGTGATCTGATCTCACCACCAGTGAGGGTATACTTCCGTGTTGAACATTGTGCTCCCATGTTCGTGATGATGAGATCAAGCATGTTATCTCCTCTTGTGGGGATGGTGACTAGTTGTTCCATGGCATTTGAGTTTATGAATTCCAGGAACTTTTGGGTTAGGGGTGTTTGGGGCTTGAAAGTAGTGTTCCCAGTCTATATTTGGGTAATTGAAGTCACCTAGTATGATGGTGTTTAAGGTGATACATTTATCCCTCTAGTGTTTTCAGGAAGGCCATGTGAGGTTCCTGAGTTTGTGAGGGTGGCCTGTAACATGCTACAATTTGCAGCAGAGAGCAGTCTTGCTCTGGCGGTTAATGCACTCCGGATGGTCTCTCGATGCATCACATGCGTTGCCACCAGTCTTGAGAGGTGTGTGGGTGTCCTTGATGAATATGGATACCCCCTCCTTTCTTGGTATTTTCCTGATTTTGGGGCCGGAACGCGATGATATGAGAGGTAAAACCTGATAGCGCTGGGGTGTTCTCAGGAGCCTTGAACCAGGTTTTGTCACAGCACAGACATCGATGTTCTCCATATACTGAGGCAGCCTCGAAAAGGTATTTTGAGATTTAGACTTCTGGCATTGAGCAGCATTAATAATTTTAGGGTTTTTTTTTTTCTCTTTTGTGTTCTAGGGTGGTAGGTTTAGAATTTGAGCCTCGCCTAAAAAAGGCACCTGCGTGGGGGTGGTAAGAGCCTTCTGCTAATCATCCGGAATCCTTAACTTGTAAGACAGGTGCAAGCCGTCCCCTTGCAAAGCAGCGTGGCTTGTCCAGCATGTCATTCCCAGGTGAGACAGATACTGGATCCCCTTTGAATGACAATTCAGTGTTTAAGCCAATTGTTAAAGCTGATCATCTTATCTCTGTATTGTGGGCACTCATTCTTAAGTGAAGGTAGGATACTGCTCAAGGTCAGGGTCATACTGCCTGGGCTACATAATCAGAGAGCTCCTCAATGTCTCTTTTCATGTAGTCCGAAAGGAGGTACGCCCTTGCGGTCGCTTACACCAGCGTGGACAATGACTGAGCTCGTATTTGTACCTGCTGTTGAGAGACCTGGAGTGCTATGCTATGTGGCGGATTCTAGCGCCCGACAGACAGCTTACGTGACCTTCTCCTTACCTGCCAGTCTGGCAGAGCGTGGATGTCAGTGTGTCTGACTATGGAGTCACCATAATGACTAGTGTGTCTGGCATTGTGGTTGGCCTTAAGGGCTTGTGACTGTTTGACACCTGACTGTGAGGTTCCAGTGTGTTGCAGGT
>NW_025061457.1:0-7829 GCF_019279795.1 Protopterus annectens | reverse complement strand
TACCCTCCACAATGACAGGAATGTGCCAAATGTGTAATCTATATGCCTCAGAATATTGGTCTCATCTTCATTCATCTTGTATTTCCTGGTAAATAACTGTGAGCAAAGAATGATATCTGTCAGTAGTTGATGACCTGATACATCACAGTGTAAAGGGTACATGCAGAAAATGTATGCTACAACCAACCATGTTACACAAGCAGCACTGACAGCAATAGTTACAGTATTCCCTGTATGTTATGCCCATTGTGTCTCCATATTGGCAACCTATCTACAGATATCCTGCAGAAACAGGTTGCTTTTCAAACGGTGATGACATGACAGGCTTTGCATTTGGGAGGTATGGTCCACGGACACTAACAGTGTCTGCCATACCTCTCAACTGTACAAATTTTCACAGAATATCCTGATTTTTGCTTATATTTTTGGTCTAGTTTATTTATTTTATTTTATTTATTTATTTAAATTTGTTGACTGGGAGTGTCCGACTGGACGTAGGTCCATTTTCAGCGGAGGCCCTGGGAGGAAAGCTCCACAGTTAAAATAAACAGACAGTATTTACATTGGATTACATAGTGATTAACAATTTACACAGCAATTACAACATATTTAGAGATGAAGAACATTGTACATCAGTAGACAACTAGAATCTTTATCTGTGAAGTGCATACCAGACATTAACAAATGTTACAAGAAGAAGAAGAAGTTCGTGCTGTATAATAAGTACTGGCTTATGAGCATCTGAGCTTGCTATAATCAAGGTAGTTAGTGGAGTGGAAAGAACGGTAGTGGTTGGATGGGGTGGATGATATTAGAGTGGGAGTTGCAAGGGCATAGCCAGCATGTTTTTAGTTGCGCTTTTAGTAAAGTTTTGAAGTGGGTGCATGATGGTATGGAGGTAATTGTGGGTGGGAGTGAGTTCCATAATTTGGCTATGGCACAAGAGAATAGTGCTTCACCAGTAGAGTTATTGGCTTTAGTGATCTGCAAGTGTTTTTTGCTGCTGGATCTTAGTGGTCTGGTGGTGCGATAGGGTTGGAGTAGATTCTGGAGGGATGGGACATTTAGTGGATGGTTTACTAGTTTGTGGGCGAGTGAGAGTTGATACCACTGAAGGAGGTGAGGGAGTTCAAGCCAGCCCAGTTCAGCAAGTGAGAGACAGTGGTGACTACGGTAGGTAAGTAGTTTCCATGCAGTTGTGGCTTTCTGGCAGATTAGTGGCAAAGCATTAAAGACTGCAGTTAGTAAATGACAGACATTTGAGTTTTACACTTCATACCCTTTGGAGAGTTCATGCTAGTGCAAATCCTGTCATTCTATCAACTTTATAGGCTTGTGAGAGCAATATCTCACATTTGTCCCTTTATTTTTATGGCTTTGTCCAGAGGTTAGAGGTAACGGTGTCTGTCGACACTCTTGCTATGTTTACATTGCTGTACAGCAATTATGGAGTTCAGGGGCTGTGTGTATTGTGAGAGTACTGCTCTCAGACACATTCCCTGCACTTGTACACAGCACGGTGTCTGTATTAGAGCATGGGAGAGCGCCTTCACGAATATGCATGGTGAGCTGCCGTGCTGCACAGGAATGGTTCTTTCTGTGCAAGAATAATTATTCTTGCACAGAAGTTTGCTGAATCCTGGCATAAGTCTTTCAAATTAGCTGGTATAGTTTAAATTAATAAATATCACACCACACCAAACTGATAAAGTAAAACCACAGAATGTATCCAACAAAGGAAGCTAGCCACGATTTAAACTAGCCTGTTTTATTAAAAAAAAATAAGCGCTTTTTGTTGTTGTAAAAACAGCAACTTCTTCAGATTCAAACAGAACAGTTAATTACAAATTTAAATA
The DNA here is from genome assembly GCF_019279795.1 of Protopterus annectens. Taxonomy (NCBI): domain Eukaryota; kingdom Metazoa; phylum Chordata; order Ceratodontiformes; family Protopteridae; genus Protopterus; species Protopterus annectens. Next base: position 5,973 of record NW_025061457.1, on the reverse strand, counting down.
AGTAAAAACTCATGTCACATGACAACTGTCAGCTGACATGCTACGCCATCCAAATGCAAAAAAACTGATAACAGTATAGTTTCATACAACAAATTGTGAATCAGAACATGCAAACCTATCTCCAATTAACCCCCTCTATAAGAGTAAAAGATAGAAAATATTAAAAAAAATATTAAAAAAAAAATTAACCAGTAAACATATACACAAACGATACATTGTTACGAGAACGTAATAAAACATATCACCACTAGATATAATGTATTCATATTGACAAGTTACTCGAAATAAGTTGGAATACATTCGAGAACATGACAAAGTCAAATTGACGGCTCACCTTAATTTCTTTATGTACATATAAAAAAACACGATACTATTAAATGTATGATGTACATAATTTTCATTTTAGCTAGTATCCTAACTTGTCAGGTTATTGTCGGCAAATAGAATGGTGTTACTAAGTGCACTTCCTTTATAATAACTAATTACTCAAAAAGAGTTAAAGTATATAAAAGTGCTATGTCAGTGCTGCAACATGTAGCACACTACCTTGGTACAAAAAGCTGTGCTGCTCTGTCCTATACCAACCACACAGAATTCCAAATAGCAGAGTTACATTGACCCAATGAAACACAGGAGAAAGATGCCCTTGTTAAACTTGAGTAATGTAGACATTGTTATTAAGCAGTTGATAAGGGTGGGGTCATAGTAATCTTGGACAAGGAAATATATGATTCAAGTATGTTTCATTTCCTTAATGATGTTAATATATTTTTCTTTGATAAATACTTAGATGTTTCAAAACTTATAAGTGCCATTACTTTAGAAAGATAAGCAAAATGTGCACTAAATGAGGATATTGATATTGATTTCTTCAACTATTTTATCGTCCCCGTCCAAAACGCTCACCTGTAATATAAGTGACTCAAAGGTACATGAAGATCCATGCCACCTCACTGAGACTAATTAGCCTGGGGAAAGGTGGATAACTGAACCAATCTCATTTTATTGCATAATCTGTCTTTAGTAAACATCTCATTCGATATAGCAACATAAAGTTACAGAAGATATTTTGAATTAGTCTGTCTAGCTGGTACACACGGTAATAAAACATGATTATTTGTTTCAGACGATGGATATAAAATCACTTTTTACAGTGATTCCTCTAATATAGTTGTGGAGTCCCTTGCCCCCATGGCAGAAAAGTAAAATGGGTGGAGAGATAGAAACCCTTTGTGGATTACTTGAGTTAAAATAAAGAACAATGTTTTTATGTTCTATAAATGGGGTCATAATTATCAGGAAATGGGTGCCGCGATAGACACCAGTCATGAAACACCTATGGTAACATCATAGTAGTAGAATAGAAGAATATGTATGTATATAATTGTCCTGAGTCCTATAAGGCAAAATACTATTTATGAAACATTTTGTCTAATATGGGATGGAACTAGCATTGAATTGCAGGCGTTTATAGATTATTTAAATTCAACAACTGATTATCTGAGGTTTAGTGCTGAATATTCTAATGAAGATATCACATATCGAGATATCAAATTAAAAAAGAGAGGTAGTAATATTGACTGCGGTGGTGGTGCTGCGGTAGCATTGTCGCCTCACAGTTAGATGTTGCCCATTTGATTCTCAGTTAGAGCATCTTCTGTGTGGCAACATGCATGAACAGGCATTCCTTCATTGAAGGTTGTGCATTAGGCCCGGCAAGCCAAAGTAATATAAACTTCATTGCCAATCATCAACGGACCAGAGTTCCATTGTCGCAACCCCCTAACCGGGAAAAAGCTGATGAAAGACACAGCATGGTTGACACGGTGAGTATAAAAAACAGGTACAGGGCTAATAGGTATGTGTATAAGAATACCATGTATGCAATTTCACGTATTTAAGAGTATAGTAATAAGTCAATTGATTGCTAACTAGTCAGTTTAACACAAATGATGTATAACCATTAACCAAATGCAGCAGGAAATGTTACAGGAATTTAATAGACAGGCTATAGTGAGGAATGTTGCAACAGACACAAACCCAGGTTTTAGTATGAGGAAGAATAAAGGTAAACCTTACTTCATGAATGGTACAGAATAATACTGAATCATAGAAGGGTTGATAGTGGTGTTAGATATATTACCACCTATAATAGGAACCAGTTTGATGTAAATAATATCATTGAGAAAAAATTGAGATATCCTTATCACAAATGTCAGAAATCAAACAGATTCTAGGTGATAAACCAGATTTTGTGTATAGAAACTGTTATGGCCTGGAAATCACGACATGTTATAAAGATATGAGATATGATAAATAGAGCAACAAGTAATAGGGTAGGCACCTTTCCCCGCTTATAACTGTACTTGCTGTAATTACATAAATAGAAATAATATATTAACACATCCTGTTGCAGCAAAGGAATTCATTTTAAAAAATTACTACATGTAATACTTTAAATGTTGTTTGAGGTTATTACTGCATGTCATGCCTGCATATTATATAGAAAATGTAATAGAAAATTCAAAGACAGAATTACTGAACATAAATCAGAGATTAGAAGAATTAGTACTACAACTTATCAATTAAACACATAGAAGAGAAAGGACATTATGGTACAAGTTCTTATTTAGGGTTATAGATTGTGGTTAAGAATAGAAGGGGTGATGATGTAATCAATGCCCTGATGATAAGTGTGAATATGATAGATAACAGTACTAAATGCAGATAGGAAACCTGGCCTGAATACAGCAATAATGAATCAAACCAGTATTTAAAACAGAAACAACAAATAGATGTTGAAATAATTTTATATATTTTTTTATATACATATACTCTTATATATCTGTCTGCATGCTGTTTTTGTCCATTCGGTCGACATGTTGTATTTATATGCTTTGAATAATGTGCATGGTTTTATAATATGACTTTAAACTATAAATTGATGGTTTAATTAGTAATTGATTCTGAGTGGGTTGAGTCTGTATAAAATTGCAGTGAGTTATATCAGAATGTTTTTATATTAATTGAAGAAGAGTATCAAATTCAAAGCTCTTGTGAATATAAAAATAAACCTTGTTTCGTTGTCTCAGCATATCCGCTATCTGTGGTTGGTTATTTGGTTTTGTTGTTTATTCCAGTGGTTTACCGCCATATTGGTCTTATTTGTTTTGTTTTGATTCTTGTCCCATACCAACAAGATGGATTCCAAACACGTGGCACAGTATAAGGAGAGTGTTATACTCCTGAGCAGGTCATCCTTTCGTGAGACATTAAAACCAAGGTCCCCTGCCCGGAGTTGATAGTAGCTCAGGTAGAAGTAAAAGATCCTGCAGCACCTATCGCACAGAGATGAATTTCTCTGATGCCCCAACACTTCCCTAGTAGTATAAACGCCACTCAGGTCTCCCCTAAAAGAGGTTACTAGCCTACTGGGGTTAAACCCAGTCAAAGAATAAATAAATAATAACACATGCATCTGGAGCATTTCTCCTGGCTCTGCCAAGGAAATTGGCTTTGCCCCAAGTCAGACTTCTCCGTGTAAACAAACAAGTGTTAAATAAATAAATAAAAATAAATAAATATAAAAAAAGAACACACTTTCAGGTAAAATGAATCCAATATGAGTGCCAAGATAACAAACATCAAAATCATTGAGCACCTGAATGAAACCCAAGTGCCACTGTGATGACAGTAAAAACATGAATTATATGTTGGTAAACGCTTGGTACACAGTAGTCTAGCAGCAGAGCCTTGCACAATCTGCAAACAGCTGTGTTTGTGTTAGAAGTCCCATGTAAAGACATTGTAATAATCGGGCATGAAAAAGACCTGCATGAGCCAATAATGAGAGAGATTGGCTTAAAACTAAAGGTGCTTAATCTTGAGAGTTTACCTGGGTAGAAGTGTAAATATTTTATAAAAGATAATATTGGTCCTGAAGTGTCAACCTGTGATCCAGGACAACACATAAATTATTCACTTGTCAACAAAATCAAATAAATTTCCACACATGATAAAAAAAAAAACTTGAAGGTGAGGTGCACTGATATCTCTAGGTAGCAGTATCCTCCATATTTTTTACATTTGCAGTGTATTAATTTCAGATGATTATTAGAAAGCCGGGAAAGGTGGTATCACAATTACACCAGAGAACAAATGGCCACCTCGATTTTTCTTTTGTAAAGGAGAATTAAATGTCTATATCATCTGTATGAATCTATGGTAGTTCAGTCTCATTTCGCTATAAAAATCTCTCAACAAACATACAGACCATGAGCAAAACTGGTTTGAAGATAGAGACATACTCCACAATCTAAAAGGCAGTATGTCAATGAATTTAGTCTGCCAACAGCCGCTGGGTGCTATCCAGAGAAATAGGGATGAAAAACACCTAAGACTATAGAGAAGATACCACAGTATGAAATTAACTATCATCAGTAGACCACTATCAATGGTCAACACAGCCATTGGTCTAGAAATAACCACATCGAGTACTACCACTGATGTGTGTGGTCATAAAGAGTATCTTCCACAAACTACCCGGCAATTGCAGAATACAATATGAAAATGGCCCATGAAAAACCCTTGACTAAGTAGTAAACCTTGATGTTGCTTAAAAGACAACATTCTCAATAACCTTATCTAAAAATGGAAGGTTAAAGATTGTGTAGTTTTAAAGATGTTGGGATTCAATGTAGATTTTGAGAAAGGTGTGGGAACAAAGAGACATTTCTAAGCCAAGGGAACAATCCTTGATCTCAGACAGAACCAGTTTCAAAAATTATTAATCATAGTACACCAAGACTATCCCAACCAGCCTTGTTGGTCATGGATCAAATTTGCAGGTTGCTGGTTGTATACTTTTTGAGGCAATAGGGCCAAGCAGACTCATTATACTCAGGAATACTGCTACCATCCAAGAGGCTGAAAGTAGACAGGACTTGCATTAAGACAGTGCGTCCATGGAGTCCAGTGGTAGAAGAACAGATCTAGTGGCAAACAACCATGTTAGGGAAGAAACAAGGAACAGATTCACATCCGAGCTTGATAAAAGCCCCCACAAGGCAAGACAGGCTGGATCACAAACCTCCACTATACAAAAAGCTCAGCTTTATTATTTCTGCCCCGAGACCCTTAGATAGAAATCTGCTTCCTAAAGGATCTCTGTATGATAAGTGGCATAATGCGTTCCTCCAGTTCAAGTCTGTCACTCCAAAGACCCAACAAACACCACTGATACTTCAACTTGAGTACTCTCCTAGATGGAGTTCATTTCGGCAATGACTCATGTTGCCTAAATAGGACAAACACAATTTGGGGCAAGACAACTTAGATACACTCTGACTAATGCTCCAAACCAAAGAAAGTGTTAAAGGACTGCAAATGGAAAAAGATCTGAAACTATATGCTGTTGAGGGATTAGTTTCCAGTTAATGATCAATGAGACCATGTGCACAGAAGCTACATGCCAAAACAAACCAGGAATTGATCTGATCAAGACCCACCACCAGGTCTAATGCCTTCAAATAACCACAAAGGCCAAATATATAAAATAAAGAGGAATCTAATCTATATGCACAGATAATAACCAGGGCAAAGTCCAAAACACCTTTCTTTAAGCAGCCATGTTGGGCAAACCCACTGACTCATTCTCAACCCAGAGGTTACTGTCCTGAAATACTATTATGTGCCTCACAACCAGCAACTGAGTCCGAATTATGTCAATAAACTCTTATAGGAATGTCCTCATACAACCATGCAGACTGTAGACTAGAGAAATTTATATAGTTTGTTGCTGTAATTAAGATATGTTCAATATATTTAAATATATATATATATAATATATATATATATATATATATATATATATATATATATATATGTATATATATATATATATATATATATATATATATATGGTCTCCTTAGAAATAACCTATGCCAGCTCGCGGAAGCCCAGGGCAACTGGTA
>NW_025061456.1:0-6378 GCF_019279795.1 Protopterus annectens | reverse complement strand
AGAAACATGCTTGAAATGCGTAGAGAAAGCTAAAAACAATAAACGGTCATACTGAAACTGGCAGTTAAGCCAGAACCAGGATTGCCCTGCCCTTTTGTAGGGTGGATAGTACCCTACACACCTGCAGAGTTTCAGCCTCCTAGCTTTTCCCTCTTGGAGAAAAACAACTTTCCAGGGTTATTTTTTCTCTATGCAGAAACATGCTTGAAATGCATAGGGAAAGCTAAAAACAATAAAAGGTCATACTGAAACTGGCAGTTAAGCCAGAATCAGGATTGCCCTACCCTTTGTAGGGTAGACAGTACCCTGCACATCTACAAAGTTTCAGCCTCCTAGCTTTTTCCCTCTTGGAGAAAACCAACTTTCCACAGGTATTTTTTCTCTATGCAGAAATATGCTTGAAATGCAAAAAGAAAGCTAAAAACAATAAACGGTCATGCTGAAACTGGCAGTTAAGCCAGAACCAGGATTGCCCTACCCCTTTGTAGAGTGGGTAATTCCCTACACACCTTCAGAGTTTCAGCCTCCTAGCTTTTTTCCTCTTGGAGAAAAACAACTTTCCAGGGTTATTTTTTCTCCATGCAGAAACATGCTTGAAATGCATAGGGAAAGCTAAAACAATAAACGGTCATACTGAAACTGGCAGTTAAGCCAGAACCAGGATTGCCCTACCCCTTTGTAGGGTGGATAGTACCCTACACACCTGCAGAGTTTCAGCCTCCTTGCTTTTTCCCTCTTGGAGAAAAACAACTTTTCAGGGTTATTATTTCTCTATGCAGAAACATGCTTGAAATGCATAGGGAAAGCTAAAAACAATAAACGGTCATACTGAAACTGGCAGTTAAGCCAGAACCAGGATTGCCCTACCCCTTTGTAGGGTGGATAGTACCCTACACACCTGCAGAGTTTCAGCCTCCTAGCTCTTTCCCTCTTGGAGAAAAACAACTTTCCAGGGTTATTTTTTCTCTATGCAGAAACATGGTTGAAATGCATAGGGAAAGCTAAAAACAATAAATGGTCATACTGAAACTGGCTGTTAAGCCAGAACCAGGATTGCCCTGCACCTTTGTAGGGTGGATAGTACCCTACACACCTGCAGAGTTTCAGCCTCCTAGCTTTTTCCCTCTTGGAGAAAAACAACTTTCCAGGGGAATTTTTTCTCTACGCAAAAACATGCTTGAAATGCATAGGGAAAGCTAAAAGCAATAAACGGTCATACTGAAACTGGCAGTTAAGTCAGAACCAGGATTGTCATGCCTTTCTGTAGGGTGGATAGTAGCCTACACACCTGCAGTGTTTCAGCCTCCTAGCTTTTTCCCTCTTGGAGAAAAACAACTTTCCAGGGTTATTTTTTCTCTATGCAGAAACATGCTTGAAATGCATAGGAAAAGCTATAAACAATAAACGGTCATACTGAAACTGGCAGTTAAGCCAGAACCAAGATTGCCCTACCCCTTAGTAGGGTGGATAGTAGCCTACACACCTGCAGAGTTTCAGCCTCCTAGCTGTTTCCCTCTTGGAGAAAAACAACTTTCCACAGGTATTTTTTTCTCTATGCAGAAACATGCCTGAAATGCAAAAAGAAAGCTAAAGACAATAAACGGTCATACTGAAACTGGCAGTTAAGCCAGAACCAGGATTGCCCTACCCCTTTGTAGGGTGGATAATACCATACAAACCTGCAGAGTTTCAGCCTCCTAGCTTTTTCCCTCTTGGAGAAAAATAACTTTCCAGGGTTATTTTTTCTCTATGCAGAAACATGCTTGAAATGCATAGGGAAAGGTAAAAACAATAAACGGCCATACTGAAACTGACAGTTAAGCCAGAACCAGGATTGCAATGCTCCTTTGTAGGGTGGATAGTACCCTACACACCTGCAGAGTTTCAGCCTCCTAGCTTTTTCCCTCTTGGAGAAAAACAACTTTCCAGGGTTATTTTTTCTCTATGCAGAAACATGCTTGAAATGCATAGGGAAAGCTAAAAACAATAAATGGTCATACTGAAACTGGCAGTTAAGCCAGAACCAGGATTGCCCTACCCTTTGTAGGGTAGATAGTACCCTGCACATCTACAAAGTTTCAGCCTCCTAGCTTTTTCCCTCTTGGAGAAAACCAACTTTCCTCAGGTATTTTTTTCTCTATGCAGAAATATGCTTGAAATGCAAAAAGAAAGCTAAAACAATAAACAGTCATACTGAAACTGGCAGTTAAGCCAGAACCAGGATTGCCCTACCCCTTTGTAGGGTGGATAATACCCTACACACCTGCAGAGTTTCAGCCTCCTAGCTTTTTTCCTCTTTGAGAAAAACAACTTTCCAGGGTTATTTTTTCTCCATGCAGAAACATGCTTGAAATGCATAGGGAAAGCTAAAAACAATAAACAGTCATACTGAAACTGGCAGTTAAGCCAGAACCAGGATTGCCCTACCCCTTTGTAGGGTGGATAGCACCCTACACGCCTGCAGAGTTTCAGCCTCCTAGCTTTTTCCCTCTTGGAGAAAAACAACTTTCCAGGGTTATTTTTTCTCTATGCAGAAACATGCATGAAATGCAAAAAGAAAGCTAAAAACAATAAATGGTCATACTGAAACTGGCAGTTAAGCCAGAACCAGGATTGCCCTACCCCTTTTGTAGGGTGGATAATACCCTACACACCTGCAGAGTTTCAGCCTCTTAGCTTTTTTTCCTCTTGGAGAAAAACAACTTTCCAGGGTTATTATTTCTCTATGCAGAAACTTGCTTGAAATGCAAAGGGAAAGTTAAAAACAATAAACGGTCATACTGAAACTGGCAGTTAAGCCAGAACCAGGATTGCCCAACCCCTTTGTAGGGTGGATAGTAACCTACACACCTGCAGAGTTTCAGCCTCCTAGCTTTTTCCCTCTTGGAGAAAAACAACTTTCCAGGGTTATTTTTTCTCTATGCAGAAACATGCTTGAAATGCATAGGGAAAGCTAAAAACAATAAACGGTCATACTGAAACTGGCAGTTAAGCCAGAACCAGGATTGCCCTACCTCTTTGTAGGGTGGATAGTACCCTACATACCTGCAGAGTTTCACCCTCATAGCTTTTTCCCTCTTGGAGAAAAACAACTTTCCAGGGTTATTTTTTCTCTATGCAGAAACATGCTTGAAATGCATAGGGAAAGCAAAAACAATAATCGGTCATACTGAAAATGACAGTTAAGCCATAACCAGGATTGCCCTGCCCCTTTGTAGGGTGGATAGTACCCTACACACCTGCATAGTTTTAGCCTCCTAGCTTTTTCCCTCTTGGAGAAAAACAACTTTCCAGGGTTATTTTTTCTCTATGCAAAAACATGCTTGAAATACATACGGAAAGCTAGAAACAATAAACGGTCATACTGAAACTGGCAGTTAAGCCAGAACCAGGATTGCCCTACCCTTTGTAGGGTAGATAGTACCCTGCACATCTACAAAGTTTCAGCCTCCTACCTTTTTCCCTCTTGGAGAAAACCAACTTTCCACAGGTATTTTTTTCTCTATGCAGAAATATGCTTGAAATGCAAAAAGAAAGCTAAAAACAATAAACGGTCATACTGAAACTGGCAGTTAAGCCAGAACCAGGATTGCCCTACCCCTTTGTAGGGTGGATAATACCCTAAACACCTGCAGAGTTTCAGCCTCCTAGCTTTTTTCCTCTTGGAGAAAAACAACTTTTAGGGTTATTTTTTCTCCATGCAGAAACATGCTTGAAATGCATAGGGAAAGCTAAAAACAATAAACGGTCATACTAAAACTGGCAGTTAAGCCAGAACCAGGATTGCCATACCCCTGTGTAGGGTGGATAGTACCCTACACACCTGCAGAGTTTCAGCCTCCTAGCTTTTTCCCTCTTGGAGAAAAACAACTTTCCAGGGTTATTATTTCTCTATGCAGAAACATGCTTGAAATGCATAGGGAAAGCTAAAAACAATAAACGGTCATACTGAAACTGGCAGTTAAGCCAGAACCAGGATTGCCCTACCCCTTTGTAGGGTGGAGAGTACCCTACACACCTGCAGAGTTTCAGCCTCCTAGCTTTTTCCCTCTTGGAGAAAAACAACTTTCCAGGGTTACTTTTTCTCTATGCAGAAACATGCTTGAAATGCATAGGGAAAGCTAAAAACAATAAATGGTCATACTGAAACTGGCAGTTAAGCCAGAACCAGGATTACCCTACCCCTTTCTAGGGTGGATAGCACCCTACACACCTGCAGAGCTTCAGCATCCTAGCTTTTTCCCTCTTGGAGAAAAACAACTTTCCACAGGTATTTTTTTCTCTATGCAGAAACATGCTTGAAATGCAAAAAGAAAGCTAAAAAAAATAAATGGTCATACTGAAACTGGCAGTTAAGCCAGAACCAGGATTGCCCTACCCCTTTGTAGGGTGGATAATACCCTACACACCTGCAGAGTTTCAGCCTCCTAGCTTTTTTCTTCTTGGAGAAAAACAACTTTCCAGGGTTATTTTTTCTTCATGCAGAAACATGCTTGAAATGCATAGGGAAAGCTAAAAACAATAAACGGTCATACTGAAACTGGCAGTTAAGCCAGAACCAGGATTGCCCTACCCCTTTGTAGGGTGGATAGTACCCTACACACCTGCAGAGTTTCAGCCTCCTAGCTTTTTCCCTCTCGGAGAAAAACAACTTTCCACAGGTATTTTTTTCTCTATGCAGAAACATGCTTGAAATGCAAAAAGAAAGCTAAAAACAATAAACGGTCATACTGAAACTGGCAGTTAAGCCAGAACCAGGATTGCCCTACCCCTTTGTAGGGTGGATAATACCCTACACACCTGCAGAGTTTCAGCCTCCTAGCTTTTTCCCTCTTGGAAAAAAAAACTTTCCAGGGTTATTATTTCTCTATGCAGAAACATGCTTGAAATGCAAAGGGAAAGTTAAAAACAATAAACGGTCATACTGAAACTGGCAGTTAAGCCAGAACCAGGATTGCCCTACCCCTTTGTGGGTGGATAGTACCCTACACACCTGCAGAGTTTCAGCCTCCTAGCTTTTTACCTCTTGGAGAAAAACAACTTTCCATGGTTACTTTTTCTCTATGCAGAAACATGCTTGAAATGCATAGGGAAAGCTAAAAACAATAAACGGTCATACTGAAACTGGCAGTTAAGCAAGAACCAGGATTGCCCCACCCCTTTGTAGGGTGGATAGTACCCTACACACCTGCAGAGTTTCAGCTTCCTAGCTTTTTCCCTCTTGCAGAAAAACAACTTTCCGAGGTTATTTTTTCTCCATGCAGAAACATGCTTGAAATGCATAGGGAAAGCTAAAAACAATAAACGGTCATACTGAAACTGGCAGTTAAGCCAGAACCAGGATTGCCCTACCCTTTGTAGGGTGGATAGTACCATACACACCTGCATAGTTTCAGCCTCCTAGCTTTTTCCCTCTTGGAGTAAAACAACTTTCCAGGGTTATTTTTTCTCTATGCAGAAACATGCTTGAAATGCGTAGAGAAAGCTAAAAACAATAAACGGTCATACTGAAACTGGCAGTTAAGCCAGAAACAGGATTGCCCTGCCCTTTTGTAGGGTGGATAGTACCCTACACACCTGCAGAGTTTCAGCCTCCTAGCTTTTCCCTCTTGGAGAAAAACAACTTTCCAGGGTTATTTTTTCTCTATGCATAAACATGCTTGAAATGCATAGGGAAATCTAAAAACAATAAAAGGTCATACTGAAACTGGCAGTTAAGCCAGAACCAGGATTGCCCTACCCTTTGTAGGCTAGATAGTACCCTGCACATCTACAAAGTTTCAGCCTCCTAGCTTTTTCCATCTTGGAGAAAACCAACTTTCCACAGATATTTTTTTCTCTATGCAGAAATATGCTTGAAATGCAAAAAGAAAGCTAAAAACAATAAACGGTCATGCTGAAACTGGCAGTTAAGCCAGAACCAGGATTGCCCTACCCCTTTGTAGAGTGGGTAATTCCCTACACACCTTCAGAGTTTCAGCCTCCTAGCTTTTTTCCTCTTGGAGAAAAACAACTTTCCAGGGTTATTTTTTCTCCATGCAGAAACATGCTTGAAATGCATAGGGAAAGCTAAAAACAATAAACGGTCATACTGAAACTGGCAGTTAAGCCAGAACCAGGATTGCCCTACCCCTTTGTAGGGTGGATAGTATCCTACACACCTGCAGAGTTTCAGCCTCCTAGCTTTTTCCCTCTTGGAGAAAAACAACTTTTCAGGGTTATTATTTCTCTATGCAGAAACATGCTTGAAATGCATAGGGAAAGCTAAAAACAATAAACGGTCATACTGAAACTGGCAGTTAAGCCAGAACCAGGATTGCCCTACCCCTTTGTAGGGTGGATAGTACCCTACACACCTGCAGAGTTTCAGCCTCCTAG
>NW_025061455.1:0-6877 GCF_019279795.1 Protopterus annectens | reverse complement strand
GTAATATCAAATAACAAAGGGGAACATGCCCTTGGGGGTAAAGTAAACAGGGGTTAAAAAAAGAAAAAAACGGGGGGTAGAAATAAATGAACTAAAGCTGGAAATGCCGGGTAATATCAAATGAACTAAAGCTGAGGAACATGATCTGGGGTACTCATATCAAATGAACTAAAGCTGAGGAACATGACCTGGGGTAGTAATATCAAATGAACTAAAGCTGAGGAACATGACCTCGGGTAGTAATATCAAATGAACTAAGCTGAGGAACATGACATGGGGTAGTAATATCAAATGAACTAAACCTGAGGAACATGAGCTGGGGTAGTAATATCAAATGAACTAAAGCTGAGGAACATGACCTGGGGTAGTAATATCAAATGAACTAAAGCTAAGGAACATGAGCTGGGGTGAAATATAGAATGAACTAAAGCTAGGGAACATGAGCTGGGAATGTAGTAATATCAAATGAAATAAAGCTAGGGAGATTATGACCTGGGGTAGTAATATCAAATGAACTAAAGCTGAGGAACATGACTACTCGAGGGAGTAATATCAAAAGTGAACTAAAGCTGAGGGAACATGACCTAGGAAGTAATATCAAGAGTGGGGAATAAAGCTGAGGAACATGACCAGGGGTAGTAATATCAAGTGAACAAGAAGCCAGAGACATGAACTGGGAACAGTAATATCAAAATGAACTAAAGCCGAGGGAACCTGGGGGTAGTAATCAAGAGTGAACTAAAGCTGAGGAACTTATGAACTGGGGTAGTAATATCAAATGAGACTAAAGCTGTGGAACATGACTCAGAATTGTAGTAATATCAAATGAGACAAAGCTGAGGAACACTTATGACCCTGAGGTAGTAACCATCAAATGAACTAAAGCTGAGGAACATGAGCCTGGGGTAGTAATATCAAATGAACTAAAGCTGAAGGAACATATGAGCTGGGGTAGTAATATCAAATAGAACTAAAGCTGAGGAACATGACCTGGGGTAGTAATATCAAATGAACTAAAAGCTGAGGAACATGACCTGGGAGTAAGTAATATCAAATGAACTAAAAGCCGAACAAACCGAGTAAATATCAAATCGACCATGAGGAACATGATACGGGGTAGTAATATCAAATGAACTAAAGCTGAGGGGAACATGACCCTAGAATTGGTGAAGTATCAAAATGAACTAAAGCTGAGGAACATGACCTGGGTTGGTGAATATCAAAATGAACTAAAGGCTGAGGAACATGAAGCCTGGGGTAGTAATATCGATAATAAACTAAAGCTGAGGAACATGACCTGGGGTAGTAATATCAAATGAACTAAAAGCTGAGGAACATGAGCTGGGGTTAGTAATATCAAATGAACTAAAGAACAACCTAGAGGTAAACCATGATCCTTAAACTGGGGCAAGGCTGCAGCCAGTAATATCAAATGAACTAAAGCTGAGGAACATGCAAACCTGGGGTAGTAATATCAAATGAACTAAAGAAAGCTGAGGAACATGACCTGGAGTAGTAATATCAAATGAACTAAAGCTGAGAACATGATGACCTGGGGTGAGTAATATCAAATGAACTAAAGCTGAGAAAGAACATGACCTGGGGGTAGTAATATCAAATGAACTAAAGCGGAAGAACATGAGCTGGGGGTAGTAATATCAAATGAACTAAAGCTGAGGAACATGACCTGGGGTAGTAATATCAAAATGAACTAAATGCTAAAGACATGAACACTGAGTAATGTCAAATGAACTAAAATTGAGACATGACTTTGGGGTAGTAATATCAAATGAACTAAAATACGAGGAACATGACCTTGGGGAATTAGTAATATCAAAATGAACTAAAAGAAGCTAAGAACATGACCTGGAATTGAAGTAATATCAAAATGAACTAAAGCTGAGGAACATGACCTTGGGGTAGTAATATCAAATGAACTAAAGCTGAGGAACATGAGCTGGGGTAGTAATATCAAATGAACTAAAGCTGTGGAACATGACTTTCATGGGGCTGTGGTAATATCAAATAGAACTAAAGAAGCTGAGGAACATGACCTGGGGTAGTAATATCAAATGAACTAAAGCTGAATGGAACATGAGCTGACCTGGTAGTAATATCAAATGAACTAAAGCTGAGGAACATGACCTGGGGTAGTAATATCAAATGAACTAAAGCTGAGGAACATGACCTGGGGTAAGTAATATCAAATGAACTAAAGCTGAGGAACATGACCTCTGGGGGTAAGTAATATCAAATGAACTAAAGACCTGAGGAACATGACCTGGGGTAGTAATATCAGAATGAACTAAAGCTGAGGAACATGATCTGGGGAAAGTAATATCAAATGAACTAAAGCTGAGGAACATGAGCTGGGGTAGTATCCTCAAATGAAGGGTAAAGCTAAGACAAACATGAGGCTGTTAGTAATATCAAAATGAACTAAAGCTGTGGAACATGAGCTGGGGTAGTAATATCAAATGAACTAAAAGCGTGAGGAACATGACCTGGGGTGAAAGTAATATCAAATGAACTAAAGCTGTGGAACATGAGCTGGGGTAGTAATATCAAAGGAACTAAAGCTGTGGAACATGAGCTGGGGTAGTAATATCAAATGAACTAAAGCTGTGGAATATGACCTGGGGTAGTAATATCAAATGAACTAAAGCTGAGGAACATGACCTGGGGTAGTAATATCAAATGAACTAAAAATTTCGCTGTGGAACATGACCTGGGTAGTAATATCAAATGAACTAAAGCTGAGGAACATTACCTTGGGTAGTAATATCAAATGAACTAAAGCTGTGGAACATGAGCTGGGGTAGTAATATCAAATGAACTAAAGCTGAGGAACATGGCCTGGGGTAGTAATATCAAATATAGACTAAAGCTGAGGAACATAGCAGCTGGGGTGAAGTAATATCAAATGAACTAAAGCTGAGGAACATGACCTGGGGTGAATAATATCAAATGAACTAAAGCTGAGGAACATGACCTAGGGTAGTAATATCAAATGAACTAAAGCTGAGGAACATGACCTGGGGTAGTAATATCAAGAATGAACTAAAGCTGAGGAACATGACCTGGGTTGAAGTAATATCAAATGAACTAAAGCTGAGGAACATGACCTGGGGTTGTAATATCAAAATGAACTAAAGCTATAGAGGAGCATGACCTGGGGTAGTAATATCAAATGAACTAAAGCTAAGGAACATGATCTGGGAATTACTCATATCAAATGAACTAAAGCAGTGAGAACGACGGACCTGCGGTAAGTAATATCAAATGAACTAAAGCT
Source organism: Protopterus annectens (assembly GCF_019279795.1). NCBI lineage: Eukaryota > Metazoa > Chordata > Ceratodontiformes > Protopteridae > Protopterus > Protopterus annectens. The sequence continues at coordinate 3,582 of NW_025061455.1, read as the reverse complement.
GAGGAACACTTGACCTGGGTAGTAATATCAAAATGAACTAAAACTGAGGAACATGACCTGGGGTAGTAATATCAAATGAACTAAAGCTGAGGAACATGAGCTGGGGTAGTAATATCAAATAAACTAAAGCTGAGGAGCATGATCTGGGGTAGTAATATCAAATGAACTAAAGCTGAGGAACATGACCTGGAGTAGTAATATGAAATGAACTAAAGCTGAGGAACATGACCTGGGGTAGTAATATCATATAAACTAAAGCTGAGGAACATGACCTGGGGTAGTAATATCAAATAACTAAAGCGGAAGAAAATGAGCTGGGGTAGTAATATCAAATGAACTAAAGCTGAGGAGCATGACCTGGGGTAGTAATATCAAATGAACTAAAGCTGAGGAACATGACCTGGGGTAGTAATATCAAATGAACTAAAGCTGAGGAACATGACTTGGGGTAGTAATATCAAATGAACTAAAGCCGAGGAACATTACCTTAGGTAGTAATATCAAATAAACTAAAGCTGTGGAACATGACCTGGGGTAGTAATATCAAATGAACTAAAGCTGAGGAACATGACCTGGGGTAGTAATATCAAATGAACTAAAGCTGAGGAACATGAGCTGGGGTAGTAATATCAAATGAACTAAAGCTGTGGAACATGAGCTGGGGTAGTAATATCAAATGAACTAAAGCTGAGGAACATGACCTGGGGTAGTAATATCAAATGAACTAAAGCTGAGGAACATGAGCTGGGGTAGTAATATCAAATGAACTAAAGCTGAGGAACATGACCTGGGGTAGTAATATCAAATGAACTAAAGCTGAGGAACATGAGCTGGGGTAGTAATATCAAATGAACTAAAGCTGAGGAACATGACCTGGGGTAGTAATATCAAATGAACTAAAGCTGAGGAACATGAGCTGGGGTAGTAATATCAAATGAACTAAAGCTGAGGAACATGACCTGGGGTAGTAATATCAAATAAACTAAAGCTGTGGAACATGACCTGGGGTAGTAATATCAAATGAACTAAAAACGAGGAACATGACCTTGGGTAGTAATATCAAATGAACTAAAGCTGTGGAACATGAGCTGGGGTAGTAATATCAAATGAACTAAAGCTGTGGAACATGAGCTGGGGTAGTAATATCAAATGAACTAAAGCTGTGGAACATGAGCTGGGGTAGTAATATCAAATGAACTAAAGCTGAGGAGCATGATCTGGGGTAGTAATATCAAATGAACTAAAGCTGAGGAACATGACCTGGGGTAGTAATATCAAATGAACTAAAGCTGAGGAACATGACCTGGGGTAGTAATATCAAATGAACTAAAAACGAGGAACATGACCTTGGGTAGTAATATCATATAAACTAAAGCTGAGGAACATGACCTGGGGTAGTAATATCAAATAACTAAAGCGGAAGAAAATGAGCTGGGGTAGTAATATCAAATGAACTAAAGCTGAGGAGCATGACCTGGGGTAGTAATATCAAATGAACTAAAGCTAAGGAACATGACCTGGGTAGTAATATCAAATGAACTAAAGCTGAGGAACATGACTTGGGGTAGTAATATCAAATGAACTAAAGCCGAGGAACATGACCTTGGGTAGTAATATCAAATGAACTAAAGCTGTGGAACATGAGCTGTGGTAGTAATATCAAATGAACTAAAGCTGTGGAACATGACCTGGGGTAGTAATATCAAATGAACTAAAGCTGTGGAACATGAGCTGGGGTAGTAATATCAAATGAACTAAAGCTGTGGAACATGACTTGGGGTAGTAATATCAAATGAACTAAAGCCGAGGAACATGACCTGGGGTAGTAATATCAAATGAACTAAAGCTGAGGAACATGACCTGGGGTAGTAATATCAAATGAACTAAAGCTGAGGAACATGATCTGGGGTAGTAATATCAAATGAACTAAAGCTGTGGAATATGACCTGGGGTAGTAATATCAAATGAACTAAAGCTGAGGAACATGACCTGGGTAGTAATATCAAATGAACTAAAGCTGAGGAACATGACCTGGTTTAGTAATATCAAATGAACTAAAGCTGAGGAACATGACCTGGGGTAGTAATATCAAATGAACTAAAGCTAAGGAACATGACCTGGGTAGTAATATCAAATGAACTAAAGCTGAGGAACATGACTTGGGGTAGTAATATCAAATGAACTAAAGCGGAGGAACATGAGGTTGGGTAGTAATCAAATGAACTAAAAGCTGAGGAACATGAGCTGGGGTAAGTAATATCAAATGAACTAAATGAGGAACATGACCTGGGGTAGTAATATCAAATGAACTAAAGCTGAGGAACATGAATTGGGGTAGTAATATCAAATGAACTAAAGCCGAGGAACATTACCTTAGGTAGTAATATCAAATAAACTAAAGCTAAGGAACATGAGCTGGGGTGAAGTAATATCAAATGAACTAAAGCTGAGGAACTATATGACCTGGGGTAGTAATATCAAATGAACTAAAGCTGAGGAACATGACCTGGGGTAGTAATATCAAAATGAACTAAAGCTGAGGAACATGACCTGGGAGTAATATCAAATGAACTAAGCTGAGGAACATGAGGCCCAGGGTGAAGTAATCAAATGAACTAAAGACCTAAGGAACATGAGGCTGGGATAATAATATCAAAATGTGAGACTAAAAGCTGAGGGGCATGACCACCGATTGGGTAGAAAGTAATATCAAATGAAGACTAAAGCTATAGGAACATAGAGCTGGGGTATGGTGAAATATCAAATGAGACTAAAGCCTGAGGAACTGACTAAATTAATATCAAAATGAACTAAAGCTAAGGAACATGGAGCTGGGGTGAAGTAATATCAAATGAACTAAAGCTGAGAAACATAGGCTGGGGTAGTAATATCAAATGAACTAAAGCTGAGGAACATGAACTGGGAGTAGTATATCAAATAGACAAGGTGAGGCAGCCCTAGGGTAGTAATATCAAATGAACTAAAAGCTGAGGAACATGAGCTGGGGTAATCAAATGAACTGGCTAAGGAGGAACATAAGCTAAGTGGCAGCATCAAAACAGACTAAAAGCTAAGGAACATCACTTAGGGTAAGTAATATCAAAATATGGGCAAAGCAAGGAACATATTATGGGTAGTAATATAAAATCAACAAAGCTGTGGAACATGACCTGGGATAAGTAATATCAAAATGAACTAAAGCGAGGAACATGGCCTTGGGTGAAATAGACTAAAGCTGTGGGAACGCATGACCTAGGAAAAATATCTCAGGAAATAGACAAAAGCTGTGGAACGGTACAGAGATGAAATATCAAATGGACTTAAAGCTGAGAACATGACCTGGGGTAGTAATATCAAATGAACTAAAGCTGAGGAACATGACCTGCGGTAGTAATATCAAATGAACTAAAGCTGAGGAACATGACTGGGGTAGTAATATCAAATAACTAAAGTGGGAAATGACTGGGATAATACAAATGAACTAAAGCTGAGGAACATGACCTGGGGTAGTAATATCAAATGAACTAAAGCTGAGGAACATAGGAGTAAATAAGAACTAAAGGGAAATAGGGGTAAAAATAC
>NW_025061454.1:0-11551 GCF_019279795.1 Protopterus annectens | reverse complement strand
TTTTCCCCCCTTTTTTATGCAAAAACAGGCTGGAAATGCATGGAGAAAGCTAAAACCAATAAACGGTCATACTGAAAGTGGCAGTTAAGCCAGAACCAGGATTGCAGTACCCCTTTGTAGGGTGGATAGTACTCTGCAAACCTGCAGAGTTTCAGCCTCCTAGCTTTTTCCCTCTTGGAGAAATAGTACTTTTCAGGGCTATTTTTGTCTATGCAAAAAGCTGGAAATGCATGGTGAAAGCTAAAACTAATAAACTGTCATACTGAAAGTGGCAGTTAAGCCAGAACCAGGATTGCAGTACCCCTTTGTAGGGTGGCTAGCATTCTGTAAAACCTGCAGAGTTTCAGCCTTGTAGCTTTTTCCCTCTTGGAGAAATTCTACTTTTCAGCGCTGTTTTTCTCTATGCAAAAACAGGCTGGAAATGCATGGAGAAAGCTAAAACCAATAAACAGTCATACTGAAAGTGGCAGTTAAGCCAGAACCAGGATTGAAGTTCCCCTTTGTAGGGTGGATAGTACTCAGCAAACCTGCAGAGTTTCAGCCTCCAAGCTTTTTTCTTCTTGCATAAATAATAGTTTTCAGAGCTATTTTCCTCTATGTAAAAGCAGGCTGGAAATGCATGGAGAAAGCTAAAACCAATAAACAGTCATACTGAAAGGCCAGTTAAGCCAGAATCAGGATTGGAGTACCCCTTTGTAGGGTGGATAGTACTCTACATACCTGCAGAGTTTCAGCATCCCAGCTTTTCCCCTCTTTGAGAAATACTACTTTTCAGGGCTATTTTTCTCTATGCAAAACAGGCTGGAAATGCATGGAGAAAGCTAAAACCAATAAATGGTCATACTGAAAAGGGCAATTAAGCCAGAACCAGGATTGCAGCACCTCTTTGTAGGGTAGATAGTACTCTGCAAACCTGCAGAGTTTCAGCCTCCTAGCTTTTTCCCTCTTGAGAAATACTACTTTTCAGGGCTATTTTTCTCTATGCAAAAACAGGCTGGAAATGCATGGAGAAAGCTAAAACCAATAAATGGTCATACTGAAAGTGGCAGTTAAGCCAGAACCAGGATTGCAGTACCCCTTTGTAGGGTGGATAGTACTCTGCAAACCTGCAGAGTTTCAGCCTCCTAGCTTTTTCCCTCTCTGAGCAATTCTACTTTTCAAGCCTTTTTTTCTCTATGCAAAAACAGGCTGGAAATGCATGGAGAAAGCTAAAACCAATAAACAGTCATACTGAAAGTGGCAATTAAGCCAGAACCAGGATTGCAGTACCCCTTTGTAGGGTGGATAGTACTCGGCAAACCTGCAGAGTTTCAGCCTCCTAGCTTTTTTCCTCTTGAAGAAATACTAGTTTTCAGGGCTATTTTTCTCTATGCAAAAACAGGCTGGAAATGCATGGAGAAAGCTAAAACCACTAAACATTCATATTGAAAAGGGCAGTTACACCAGAACCAGGATTGGAGTACCCCTTTTTAGGGTGGATAGTACTCTGCAAACCTGCAGAGTTTTAGCCTCCTAGCTTTTTACCTCTTGAGGAAATACTACTTTTCAGGGCTATTTTTCTCTTTGCAAAAACAGGCTGGAAATGCATGGAGAAAGCTAAAACCAATAAATGCTCATACTGAAAGTGGCAGTTAAGCCAGAGCCAGGATTGCAGTACCCCTTTGTAGGGTGGCTAGCATTCTGCAAACCTGCAGAGTTTCAGCCTCGTAGCTATTCCCCTCTTGGAGAAATTCTACTTTTCAGCGCTGTTTTTCTCTATGCAAAAAAAGGCTGGAAATGCATGGAGAAAGCTAAAACCAATAAACAGTCATACTGAAAGGCCAGTTAAGCCAGAATCAGGATTGGAGTACCCCTTTGTAGGGTGGGATAGTACTCTGCAAACCTGCAGAGCTTCAGCCTCCTAGCTTTTTCCCTACTGGGGAAATCCTACTTTTCAGGGCTATTTTTCTCTTTGCAAAAACGGGCTGGAAATGCATAGAGAAACCTAAAACCAATAAACGGTCATACTGAAAGGGGCAGTTAAGCCAGAACTAGGATTGGAGTACCCCTTTGTAGGGTGAAAAGTACTCTGCAAACCTGCAAAGTTTCACCCTCCTAGCTTTTTCCCTCTTGGAGAAATACTAGTTTTCAGGGCTATTTGTCTCTATGCAAAAACAGACTGGAAATGCATGGAGAAAGCTAAAACCAAAAAACTGTCACACTGAAAGTGGCAGTTAAGCCTGAGCTATGATTGCAGTACCCCTTCATTTGGTGGATAGTTATCTGCAAACCTGCAGAGTTTCAGTCTCTTAGCTTTTTCCCTCTTCGAGAAATTCTACTTTTCAGGGCTATTCTTCTCTATGCAAAACAGGCTGGAAATGCATGGAGAAACCTAAAACCAATAAACAGTCATACTGAAAAGGGCAGTTAATCCAGAACCAGGAATGCAGTACCTTTTTATAGGGTGGATAGTACTCTGCAAACCTGCAGAGTTTTAGCCTCCTAGCTTTTTCCCTCTTGGAGAAATACTACTTTTCAGGGCTATTTTCTCTATGCAAAAACAGGCTGGAAATGCATGGAGAAAGCTAAAACCAATAAACGGTCATACTGAAAGTGGCAGTTAAGCCTGAACTAGGATTGCAGTACCGCTTTCTATGGTGGATAGTACTCTGCAAACCTGCAGAGTTTCAGCCTCCTAGCTTTTTCCCTCTTGGAGAAATACTACTTTTCAGGGCTATTTTTCTCTATGCAAAACAGGCTGGAAATGCATGGAGAAAGCTAAAACCAATAAATGGTTATACTGAAAGTGGCAGTTAAGCCAGAACCAGGATTGCAGTACCCCTTTGTAGGGTGGATAGTACTCTGCATACCTGCAGAGTTTCAGCATCCCAGCTTTTCCCCTCTTTGAGAAATACTACTTTTCAGGGCTATTTTTCTCTATGCAAAACAGGCTGGAAATGCATGGAGAAAGCTAAAACCAATAAATGGTCATACTGAAAAGGGCAGTTAAGCCAGAACCAGGATTGCAGTACCCCTTTGTAGGGTAGATAGTACTCTGCAAACCTGCAGAGTTTCAGCCTCCTATCTTTTTCCATCTTGGAGAAATACCACTTTTCAGGGCTATTTTTCTCTATGCAAAAACAGGCTGGAAATGCATGGAGAAAGCTAAAACCAATAAACAGTCATACTGAAAGTGGCAGTTAAGCCAGAACCAGGATTGCAGTACCCTTTTGTAGGGTGGATAGTACTCTGCAAACCTGCAGAGTTTTAGCCTCCTAGCTTTTTCCCTCTTGGAGAAATACTACTTTTCAGGGCTATTTTTCTCTATGCAAAAACAGGCTGGAAATGCATGGAGAAAGCTAAAACCAATAAACGGTCATACTGAAAGTGGCAGTTAAGCCAGCACCAGGATTGCAGTACCCCTTTGTAGGGTGGATAGTACTCTGCAAACCTGCAGAGTTTCAGCCTCCTAGCTTTTTCCCTCTTGGAGAAATACTACTTTTCAGGGCTATTTTTCTCTATGCAAAAACAGGCTGGAAATGCATGGAGAAAGCTAAAACCAATAAATGGTCATACTGAAAGTGGCAGTTAAGCCAGAACCAGGATTGCAGTACCCCTTTGTAGGGTGGATAGTACTCTGCAAACCTGCAGAGTTTCAGCCTCCTAGCTTTTTCCCTCTTGGAGAAATACTACTTTTCAGGGCTATTTTTCTCTATGCAAAAACAGGCTGGAAATGCATGGAGAAAGCTAAAACCAATAAACGGTCATACTGAAAGTGGCAGTTAAGCCAGAACCAGGATTGCAGTACCCCTTTGTAGGGTGGCTAGCATTCTGCAAACCTGCAGAGTTTCAGCCTCGTAGCTTTTTCCCTCTTGGAGAAATTCTACTTTTCAGCGCTGTTTTTCTCTATGCAAAAACAGGCTGGAAATGCATGGAGAAAGCTAAAACCAATAAACAGTCATACTGAAAGTGGCAGTTAAGCCAGAACCAGGATTGCAGTACCCCTTTGTAGGGTGGATAGTACTCTGCAAACCTGCAGAGTTTCAGCCTCCTAGCTTTTTCCTTCTTGGAGAAATACTAGTTTTCAGGGCTATTTTTCTCTATGCAAAAACAGGCTGGAAATGCATGGAGAAAGCTAAAACCAATAAACGGTCATACTGAAAGTGGCAGTTAAGCCAGAACCAGGATTGCAGTACCCCTTTGTAGGGTGGATAGTACTCTACATACCTGCAGAGTTTCAGCATCCCAGCTTTTCCCCTCTTTGAGAAATACTACTTTTCAGGGCTATTTTTCTCTATGCAAAACAGGCTGGAAATGCATGGAGAAAGCTAAAACCAATAAACGGTCATACTGAAAGTGGCAGTTAAGCCAGAACCAGGATTGCAGTACCCCTTTGTAGGGTGGATAGTACTCTGCAAACCTGCAGAGTTTCAGCCTCCTAGCTTTTTCCCTCTTGGAGAAATACTACTTTTCAGGGCTATTTTTCTCTATGCAAAAACAGGCTGGAAATGCATGGAGAAAGCTAAAACCAATAAACGGTCATACTGAAAGTGGCAGTTAAGCCAGAACCAGGATTGCAGTACCCCTTTGTAGGGTGGATAGTACTCTGCAATCCTGTGGAGTTTCAGCCTCCTAGCTTTTTCCCTCTTGGAGAAATATTACTTTTCAGGGCTATTTTTCTCTATGCAAAACAGGCTGGAAATGCATGGAGAAAGCTAAAACAATAAACGGTCATACTGAAAAGGGCAATTAAGCCAGAACCAGGATTGCAGTACCCCTTTGTAGGGTGGATAGTACACTGCAAACCTGCATACTTTCAGCCTCCTAGCTTTTTCCCTCTTGGAAAAATTCTACTTTTCAGGCCTTTTTTCCTCTATGCAAAAACAGGTTGGAAATGCATGGAGAAAGCTAAAACCAATAAACAGTCATACTGAAAGTGGCAGTTAAGCCAGAACCAGGATTGCAGTACCCCTTTGTAGGGTGGATAGTACTCGGCAAACCTGCAGAGTTTCAGCCTCCTAGCTTTTTTCCTCTTGGAGAAATACTAGTTTTCAGGGCTATTTTTCTCTATGCAAAAACAGGCTGGAAATGCATGGAGAAAGCTAAAACCAATAAATGGTCATACTGAAAGTGGCAGTTAAGCCAGAACCAGGATTGCAGTACCACTTTGTAGGGTGGATAGCACTCTCCAAACCTGCAGAGTTTCAGCCTCCTAGCTTTCTCCCTCTTGGAGAAATTCTGCTTTTCATGGCTATTTTCTATATGCAAAAGCAGGCTTGAAATGCATAGAGAAAGCTAAAACCAATAAACAGTCATACTGAAAGTGGCAGTTAAGCCAGAACCAGGATTGCAGTACCCCTTTGTAGGGTGGATAGTACTCTACATACCTGCAGAGTTTCAGCCTCCTAGCTTTTTCCCTCTTGGAGAAATACTACTTTTCAGGGCTATTTTTCTCTATGCAAAAACAGGCTGGAAATGCATGGAGAAAGCTAAAACCAATAAACGGTCATACTGAAAGTGGCAGTTAAGCCAGAACCAGGATTGCAGTACCCCTTTGTAGGGTGGATAGTACTCTGCAAACCTGCAGAGTTTCAGCCTCCTAGCTTTTTCCCTCTTGGAGAAATACTACTTTTCAGGGCTATTTTTCTCTATGCAAAAACAGGCTGGAAATGCATGGAGAAAGCTAAAACCAATAAACGGTCATACTGAAAGTGGCAGTTAAGCCAGAACCAGGATTGCAGTACCCCTTTGTAGGGTGGATAGTACTCTGCAAACCTGCAGAGTTTCAGCCTCCTAGCTTTTTCCCTCTTGGAGAAATACTACTTTTCAGGGCTATTTTTCTCTATGCAAAACAGGCTGGAAATGCATGGAGAAAGCTAAAACCAATAAATGGTCATACTGAAAGTGGCAGTTAAGCCAGAACCAGGATTGCAGTACCCCTTTGTAGGGTAGATATTACTCTGCAAACCTGCAGAGTTTCAGCCTCCTAGCTTTTTCCCTCTTGGAGAAATACTACTTTTCAGGGCTATTTTTCTCTTTGCAAAGACAGGCTGGAAATGCATGGAGAAAGCTAAAACCAATAAATGGTCATACTGAAAGTGGCAGTTAAGCCAGCACCAGGATTGCAGTACCCCTTTGTAGGGTGGATAGTACTCTGCAAACCTGCATAGTTTAGTTTCAGCCTCCTAGCTTTTTCCCTCTTGGAGAAATACCACTTTTCAGGGCTATTTTTCTCTATGCAAAAACAGGCTGGAAATGCATGGAGAAAGCTAAAACCAATAAATGGTCATACTGAAAGTGGCAGTTAAGCCAGAACCAGGATTGCAGTACCCCTTTGTAGGGTGGATAGTACTCTGCAAACCTGCAGAGTTTCAGCCTCCTAGCTTTTTCCTCTTGGAGAAATACTACTTTTCAGGGCTATTTTTCTCTATGCAAAAACAGGCTGGAAATGCATGGAGAAAGCTAAAACCAATAAACGGTCATACTGAAAGTGGCAGTTAAGCCTGAACTAGGATTGCAGTACCCCTTTGTGTGTACTGGATAGTACTCTGCAAACCTGCAGAGTTTCAGCCTCCTAGCTTTTTCCCTCTTGGAGAAATACTTGTTTTCAGGGCTCTTTTTCTCTATGCAAAAACAGGATGGAAATGCATCGAGAAAGCTAAAACCAACAAATGGTCATACTGAAAAGGGCAGTTAAGCCAGAACCAGGATTGCAGTACCCCTTTGTAGGGTGGATAGTACTCTGCAAACCTGCAGAGTTTCAGCCTCCTAGCTTTTTCCCTCTAGGAGAAATACTACTTTTCAGGGCTATTTTTCTTTATGCAAAAACAGGCTGGAAATGCATGGAGAAAGCTAAAACCAATAAACGGTCATACTGAAAAGGGCAATTAAGCCAGAACCAGGATTGCAGTACCCCTTTGTAGGGTGGATCGTACACTGCAAACCTGTATACTTTCAGCCTCCTAGCTTTTTCCCTCTTGGAAAAATTCTACTTTTCAGGCCTTTTTTCCTCTATGCAAAAACAGGTTGGAAATGCATGGAGAAAGCTAAAACCAATAAACAGTCATACTGAAAGTGGCAGTTAAGCCAGAACCAGGATTGCAGTACCCCTTTGTAGGGTGGATAGTACTCGGCAAACCTGTAGAGTTTCAGCCTCCTAGCTTTTTCCCTCTTGGAGAAATTCTACTTTTCAGGGCTGTTTTTCTCTATGCAAAAACAGGTTGGAAATGCATGGAGAAAGCTAAGACCAATAAATGGTCATACTGAAAGTGGCAGTTAAGCCAGAACCAGGATTGCAGTACCCCTTTGTAGGGTGGATAGTACTCTGCAAACCTGCAGAGTTTCAGCCTCCTAGCTTTTTCCCTCTTGGAGAAATACTACTTTTCAGGGCTATTTTTCTCTTTGCAAAGACAGGCTGGAAATGCATGGAGATAGCTAAAACCAATAAATGGTCATACTGAAAGTGGCAGTTAAGCCTCAACCAGGATTGCAGTACCCCTTTGTAGGGTGGATAGTACTCTGCAAACCTGCAGAGTTTCAGCCTCCTATCTTTTTCCCTCTTGGAGAAATACCACTTTTCAGGGCTATTTTTCTCTTTGCAAAAACAGGCTGGAAAAGCATGGAGAAAGCTAAAACCAATAAACAGTCATACAGAAAGTGGCAGTTAAGCCTGAACTAGGATTGTAGTACCCCTTTGTATGGTAGATAGTACTCTGCAAACCTGCAGAGTTTCAGCCTCCTAGCTTTTTCCCTCTTGGAGAAATTCTACTTTTCAAGCCTTTTTTTCTCTATGCAAAAACAGGCTGGAAATGCATGAGAAAGCTAAAACCAATAAACAGTCATACTGAAAGGGGCAGTTAAGCCAGAACCAGGATTGCAGTACCCCTTTGTAGGGTGGATAGTACTCGGCAAACCTGCAGAGTTTCAGCCTCCTAGCTTTTTCCCTCTTGGAGAAATACTACTTTTCAGGGCTATTTTTCTCTATGCAAAAACAGGCTGGAAATGCATGGAGAAAGCTAAAACCAATAAACGGTCATACTGAAAGGGGCAGTTAAGCCAGAACCAGGATTGAAGTTCCCCTTTGTAGGGTGGATAGTACTCAGCAAACCTGCAGAGTTTCAGCATCCCAGCTTTTCCCCTCTTTGAGAAATACTACTTTTCAGGGCTATTTTTCTCTATGCAAAACAGGCTGGAAATGCATGGAGAAAGCTAAAACCAATAAATGGTCAAACTGAAAAGGGCAATTAAGCCAGAACCAGGATTGCAGCACCTCTTTGTAGGGTAGATAGTACTCTGCAAACCTGCAGAGTTTCAGCCTCCTAGCTTTTTCCCTCTTGGAGAAATACTACTTTTCAGGGCTATTTTTCTCTATGCAAAAACAGGCTGGAAATGCATGGAGAAAGCTAAAACAAATAAACGGTCATAATGAAAGTGGCAGTTAAGCCAGCACCAGGATTGCAGTACCCCTTTGTAGGGTGGATAGTACTCTACATACCTGCAGAGTTTCAGCATCCCAGCTTTTCCCCTCTTTGAGAAATACTACTTTTCAGGGCTATTTTTCTCTATGCAAAACAGGCTGGAAATGCATGGAGAAAGCTAAAACCAATAAACGGTCATACTGAAAGTGGCAGTTAAGCCAGAACCAGGATTGCAGTACCCCTTTGTAGGGTGGATAGTACTCTGCAAACCTGCAGAGTTTCAGCCTCCTATCTTTTTCCATCTTGGAGAAATACCACTTTTCAGGGCTATTTTTCTCTATGCAAAACAGGCTGGAAATGCATGGAGAAAGCTAAAACCAATAAATGCTCATACTGAAAGTGGCAGTTAAGCCAGAACCAGGATTGCAGTACCCCTTTGTAGGGTGGCTAGCATTCTGTAAAACCTGCAGAGTTTCAGCCTTGTAGCTTTTTCCCTCTTGGAGAAATTCTACTTTTCAGCGCTGTTTTTCTCTATGCAAAAACAGGCTGGAAATGCATGGAGAAAGCTAAAACCAATAAACAGTCATACTGAAAGTGGCAGTTAAGCCAGAACCAGGATTGAAGTACCCCTTTGTAGGGTGGATAGTACTCAGCAAACCTGCAGAGTTTCAGCCTCCTAGCTTTTTCCCTCTTGGAGAAATTCTACTTTTCAGGGCTATTTTTCTCTATTCAAAACAGGCTGGAAATGCATGGAGAAAGCTAAAACCAATAAACAGTCATACTGAAAGTGGCAGTTAAGCCAGAACCAGGATTGCAGTACCCCTTTGTAGGGTGGATAGTACTCTGCAAACCTGCAGAGTTTCAGCCTCCTAGCTTTTTCCCTCTTGGAGAAATACTACTTTTCAGGGCTATTTTTCTCTATGCAAAAACAGGCTGGAAATGCATGGAGAAAGCTAAAACAAATAAACGGTCATAATGAAAGTGGCAGTTAAGCCAGCACCAGGATTGCAGTACCCCTTTGTAGGGTGGATAGTACTCTGCAAACCTGTGGAGTTTCAGCCTCCTAGCTCTTTCCCTCTTGGAGAAATACTACTTTTCAGGGCTATTTTTCTCTATGCAAAAACAGGCTGGAAATGCATGGAGAAAGCTAAAACCAATAAATGGTCATACTGAAAGGGGCAGTTAAGCCAAAACCAGGATTGCAGTACCCCTTTGTAGGGTGGATAGTACTCTGCAATCCTGTGGAGTTTCAGCCTCCTAGCTCTTTCCCTCTTGGAGAAATACCACTTTTCAGGGCTATTTTTCTCTATGCAAAAACAGGCTGGAAATGCATGGAGAAAGCTAAAACCAATAAACAGTCATACTGAAAGGGGAAGTTAAGCCAGAACCAGAATTGCAGTACTCCTTTGTAGGGTGGATAGTACTCTACATACCTGCAGAGTTTCAGCATCCCAGCTTTTCCCCTCTTTGAGAAATACTACTTTTCAGGGCTATTTTTCTCTATGCAAAAACAGGCTGGAAATGCATGGAGAAAGCTAAAACCAATAAACGGTCATACTGAAAGTGGCAGTTAAGCCAGAACCAGGATTGCAGTACCCCTTTGTAGGGTGGATAGTACTCTGCAAACCTGCAGAGTTTCAGCCTCCTAGCTTTTTCCCTCTTGGAGAAATACTACTTTTCAGGGCTATTTTTCTCTTTGCAAAAACAGGCTGGAAATGCATGGAGAAAGCTAAAACCAATAAATGCTCATACTGAAAGTGGCAGTTAAGCCAGAACCAGGATTGCAGTACCCCATTGTAGGGTGGCTAGCATTCTGCAAACCTGCAGAGTTTCAGCCTCGTAGCTTTTTCCCTCTTGGAGAAATTCTACTTTTCAGCGCTGTTTTTCTCTATGCAAAAACAGGCTGGAAATGCATGGAGAAAGCTAAAACCAATAAACAGTCATACTGAAAGTGGCAGTTAAGCCAGAACCAGGATTGAAGTACCCCTTTGTTTGGTGGATAGTTATCTGCAAACCTGCAGAGTTTCAGTCTCTTAGCTTTTTCCCTCTTCGAGAAATTCTACTTTTCAGGGCTATTCTTCTCTATGCAAAACAGGCTGGAAATGCATGGAGAAACCTAAAACCAATAAACAGTCATACTGAAAAGGGCAGTTAATCCAGAACCAGGAATGCAGTACCTTTTTATAGGGTGGATAGTACTCTGCAAACCTGCAGAATTTTAGCCTCCTAGCTTTTTCCCTCTTGGAGAAATACTACTTTTCAGGGCTATTTTTCTCTAAGCAAAAACAGGCTGGAAATGCATGGCGAAAGCTAAAACCAATAAACGGTCATACTGAAAAGGGCACTTAAGCCGGAACCAGGATTGCAGTACCCCTTTGTAGGGTGGATAGTACACTGCAAACCTGCAGAACTTGTTTCAGCCTCCTAGCTTTTTCACTTTTGGAGAAATTCTACTTTTCAGGGCTGTTTTTCTCTATGCAAAAACAGGTTGCAAATGCATGGAGAAAGCTCAAACCAATAAATGGTCATAGTGAAAGTGGCAGTTAAGCAAAAACCAGGATTTCAGTACCCCTTTCTAGGGTGGATCGTACACTGCAAACCTGCAGAGTTTCAGCCTCCTAGCTTTTTCACTTTTGGAGAAATTCTACTTTTCAGGGCTGTTTTTCTCTATGCAAAAACAGGTTGCAAATGCATGGAGAAAGCTCAAACCAATAAACAGTCATACTGAAAGTGGCAGTTAAGCCAGAACCAGGATTGCAGTACCCCTTTGTAAGGTGGATAGTACTCGGCAAACCTGCAGAGTTACAGCCTCATAGCTTTTTCCCTCTTGGAGAAATAGTACTTTTCAGGGCTATTTTTGTCTATGCAAAACAGGCTGGAAATGCATGGTGAAAGCTAAAACTAATAAACTGTCATACTGAAAGTGGCAGTTAAGCCAGAACCAGGATTGCAGTACCCCTTTGTAGGGTGGCTAGCATTCTGTAAAACCTGCAGAGTTTCAGCCTTGTAGCTTTTTCCCTCTTGGAGAAATTCTACTTTTCAGGGCTATTTTTCTCTATGCAAAACAGGCTGGAAAAGCATGAAGAAAGCTAAAACCAATAAACAGTCATACAGAAAGTGGCAGTTAAGCCTGAACTAGGATTGTAGTACCCCTT
>NW_025061453.1:0-6285 GCF_019279795.1 Protopterus annectens | reverse complement strand
GGTGACTGGAGTCTTGGTAGGTTAAACAAACCCAGACCTACAGGTGGTCAACAGGCATCAGAGTTTCTATGCCTTTCAGGAGGAGTCTATCCAAGAATATATAGGGTAAAACGAGGTAGGGTAGGTGACTGGAGTCTTGGTAGGTTACACAAACCCAGACCTACAGGTGGTCAAAAGGCATCAGAGTTTCGCCTTTCAGGAGGAGTCTATCCAAGAATATATAGGGTAACACGTAGGTAGGGTAGGTGACTGGAGTCTTTGGTAGGTTAAACAAACCCAGACCTACAGGTGGTCAACAGGCATCAGAGTTTCTGCCTTCAGGAGGAGTCTATCCAAGAATATATAGGGTAAACGAGGTAGGTAGGTGACTGGAGTCTTGGTAGGTTAAACAAAACCCATAGACCTAGGTGGTCAAATAGGCATCAGAGTTCTCATGCCTTTCAGGAGGAGTCTATCCAAGAATATATAGGTAAATATCGTGAGGGTGGTAGGTGACTGGAGTCTTGGTAGGTTAAACAAACCCAGACCTACAGGTGGTCATCAACAGGGCATCAGAGAGTTTCTCTTATGCCTTTCAGAGGAGCTCCATCCAAGAATATATAGGGTAAATAATGGAGGGTAGGTGACTGAGTCTTGGTAGGTTAAACAAACCCAGACTGCAGGTCATAACAGGCATCAGAGTTTCTTAAGGCTTGCTAGGAGGAGTCTATCCAAGAATATATAGGGTAAATAATGGAGGTAGGGTAGGTGACTGAGTCTTTGGTAGGTTAAACAACCCAGACCCAGGTGGAATAACAGGCATCTGAGCCTACTCTTTCAGGAGGAGTCTATCCAAGAAGAGTAGGGTAAATAATGAGGTAGGGTAGGTGGACTGGAGTCTTGGTAGGTTAAACAAACCAGACCTACAGGTGGTCAACAGGCATCAGAGTTTTAAGGCCTTTCAGAGGAGTCTATCCAAGAATATATATAGGTAAACACGTAGGTAGGTAGGTGACTGAGTCTTTGGTAGGCCAAATGTCCCAGACCTACAGGTGTATTAACAGGCACTGAGCTTCATGCCTTCTGGTGAGTGAGCCCATCCAAGAATATATAGGGTAAATAATGAGGGTAGTGGGCAGGTGGATCTGAGCTCTGGTAGGTTAAACAAACCCAGACCTACAGGTGGTCAACAGGGCATCAGAGTTTCTTTATGCTTTTCTATGAGTCTATCCAAGAATATATAGTAAATAATGAGGTAGGTGTGGTGACTGGAGCTCCTTGGTAGGTTAAACAAAACCCAGACCCACAGGTGGTTAACAGGCATCAGGAGTTTCTTTGCTTCCTTCAGGAGGAGCTCCATCCAAGAATATATATAGGGTAAATACGAGGTAGGGTAGGTGACTGGAGTCTTGGTAGGTATTAAACAAACCCAGGACCTACAGGTGGTCAACAGGCATCTGTAGAGTTTCCTTTATGCTACCTTTCAGGTGGAGTGGAGTCTATCCCAAGCAAATTATATAGGCAAATGGTGAGGGTAGGTGACTGGAGTCTTTGGTAGGTTAAACAAACCCAGACCTACAGGTGGGTCAAATAGGCACTGCAGAGTTTTATGCCTTTCAGGAGGAGTCTATCCAAGAATATATAGGGTAAATAACACGAGGTAGGTAAAGTGACTGAGTCTTTGGTAGGTTAAACAAACCCAGACCTACAGGTGGTCAACAGGCATCAGAGTTTTAAGGCCTTTCAGGAGTGTAGGAGCTCCATCCAAGAATATATAGGGTAAATACGAGGTAGGGTAGGTGGACTGGAGTCTTTGGTAGGTTAAACAAACCCAGAACCTACAGGGTGGTCAACAGGGCATCAGAGTTTTGCTGCCTTTCCAGGAGGAGTCTATCCAAGAATATATAGGGTAAATAATGTGGAGGTAGGGTAGGTGACTGAGTCTTTGGTAGGTTAAACAAACCCAGACCTACAGGTGGTCAACAGGCATCAGAGTTTCTTGCTGCTACTTCTTCAGGAGGAGTCTATCTCAAGAATATATAGGGTAAATACGTAGAGGTAGGGTAGGTGACTGGAGTCTTTGGTAGGTTAAACAAAACCCAGACCTACAGGTGGTCAACAGGCACTCAGGAGTTTCTTTAATAAGCGCCTTTCAGGTGAGGAGTCTATCCAAGAATATATAGGGTAAATTACGTAGGTAGGGTAGGTGACTGGAGTCTTTGGTAGGTTAAACAAACCCAGACCTACAGGTGGTCAACAGGCATCAGAGTTTCTTGCGCCTTTCAGCAGGAGTCTATCCAAGAATATATAGGGTAACACGTAGGTAGGGTAGGTGACTGAGTCTTGGTAGGTTAAACAAAACCCAGACCTACAGGTGGTCAACAGGCAATCAGAGTTTCTGCTTCAGGAGGAGTCTATCCAAGAATATATAGGGTAAATACGTAGGTAGGGTAGGTGACTGGAGTCTTTGGTAGGTTAAACAAACCCAGACCTACAGGTGGTCAACAGGCATCAGAGTTTCTTGGCGCCTTCAGGAGGAGTCTATCCAAGAATATATAGGGTAACACGAGGTAGGTAGGTGACTGAGTCTTTGGTAGGTTAAACAAACCCAGACCTACAGGTGGTCAACAGCCATCAGAGTTTCTTGCGCCTTTCAGGAGGAGTCTATCCAAGAATATATAGGGTAACACGAGGTAGGGTAGGTGACCGGAGTCTTGGTAGGTTAAACAAACCCAGACCTACAGGTGGTCAACAGGCATCAGAGTTTCTTTGCCTTTCAGGAGGAGTCTCATCCAAGAATATATAGGGTAAATAATGAGGGTAGGGTAGGTGACTGGAGTCTTGGTAGGTTAAACAAACCCAGACCTACAGGTGGTCAACAGGCATCAGAGTTTCTTGCGCCTTCAGGAGGAGTCTATCCAAGAATATATAGGGTAACACGCGAGGTAGGGTAGGTGACTGAGTCTTTGGTAGGTTAAACAAACCCAGACCTACAGGTGGTCAACAGGCATCAGAGTTTCATGCCTTCAGGAGGAGTCTATCCAAGAATATATAGGGTAACACGAGGTAGGGTAGGTGACTGAGTCTTTGGTAGGTTAAACAAACCCAGACCTACAGGTGGTCAACAGGCATCAGAGTTTCTTATGCCTTTCAGGAGGAGTCTATCCAAGAATATATAGGGTAAATAATGAGGTAGGTAGGTGACTGGAGTCTTTGGTAGGTTAAACAAACCCAGACCCAGCAGGTCAACAGGCATCAGAGTTTTTGGCGCCTTTCAGGAGGAGTCCATCCAAGAATATATAGGGTAACACGAGGTAGGGTAGGTGACTGGAGTCTTGGTAGTTTAAACAAACCCAGACCTACAGGTGGTCAACAGGCATCAGAGTTTCTATGCCTTTCAGGAGGAGTCTATCCAAGAATATATAGGGTAAATACGAGGTAGGGTAGGTGACTGAGTCTTTGGTAGGTTAAACAAACCCAGACCTACAGGTGGTCAACAGGCATCAGAGTTTTTGCCTTTCAGGAGGAGTCTATCCAAGAATATATAGGGTAAATACGAGGTAGGGTAGGTGACTGGAGTCTTTGGTAGGTTAAACAAACCCAGACCTACAGGTGGTCAACAGGCATCAGAGTTTCTTGCGCCTTTCAGGAGGAGTCTATCCAAGAACATATAGGGTAAATACGTAGGGTAGGTGACTGGAGTCCTTGGTAGGTTAAACAAACCCAGACCTACAGGTGGTCAACAGGCATCAGAGTTTCTTAAGGCCTTCAGGAGGAGTCTATCCAAGAATATATAGGGTAAATACGAGGTAGGGTAGGTGACTGGAGTCTTTGGTAGGTTAAACAAACCCAGACCTACAGGTGGGTCAACAGGGCATCAGAGTTTTTAAGTGGCTTCAGGAGGAGTCTATCCAAGAATATATAGGGTAAACACGTAGGTAGGGTAGGTGACTGAGTCTTTGTAGGTTAAACAAACCCAGACCTACAGGTGGTCAACAGGCATCAGAGTTTCTATGCTTGTCAGGAGGAGTCATCCAAGAATATAGGGTAAATACGTAGGTAGGGTAGGTGACTGGAGTCTTTGGTAGGTTAAACAAACCCAGACCTACAGGTGGTCAACAGGCATCAGGAGTTTCTTTAAGCGCTTTCAGAGGAAAGAGCTCTATCCAAGAATATATAGGGTAAATAATGAGGTAGGGTAGGTGACTGAGTCTTGGTAGGTTAAACAAAACCCAGACCCACAGGTGGTCAACAGGGCATCAGAGTTTCTTTAAGGCCTTCACAGGAGTGAGCTCTATCCAAGAATATAGGGTAAATAATGAGGTAGTGTGTAGGTAGACTGGAGTCTTTGTAGGTTAAACAACCCAGACCTCCACAGGTGGTCAACAGGCATCAGAGAGTTTCTTAAGGCCTTTCAGGAGGAGTCTATCCAAGAATAGGGGTAAACACGAGGTAGGGTAGGTAGACTCGAGTCTTTTGGTAGGGTTAAACAAACCCAGACCCCTGTAGGTGGTCAACAGGCATCAGAGTTTTTATGCCTTTCAGGAGGCAGAGTCTATCCAAAGAAAATGTATATAGGGTAACACAAAGAGGTAGGGTAGGTGACTGGAGAGTCTTGGTGGTTAAACAAACCCAGACCCAGCGGTCAACAGGCATCAGAGTTTTAAGCGCCTTCAGAGGAGTCTATCCAAGAAAATATATAGGGTAAATACGTAGGTAGGGTAGGTGACTGGAGTCTTTGGTGGTTAAACAAACCCGAACCTGCTAAGGTGGTCAACAGGCATCAGAGTTTCATAAGGCCTGTATATCTATCCAAGAATATATAGGTAAATAATGGTAGGGTAGGTGATCGGAGCCCGGTGTTGTCCCAACCAGGTGGTCAACAGGCATCAGAGTTTTAAGGCCTGGTGAGGAGCCCATCCAAGAATAAGCAGGGTAAATACGTGAGGTGGTAGGGTAGGCGACCGAGTTCCTTTGCAGGTTAAACAAAACCCAGGACTCCACAGGTGGTCAACAGGCATCAGAGCGCCTTTCAGGGGGGAAAAAGGGGTGGTGGTAAAACCCGGGTTTTTCCCCGGGGAAGGTTTCAAGGGTTTGGGGTTTTCCAAAAAGGGTAAAATTTTTGGGGGTAAAAATGGTGGTAAAACGGTTTCCGGGGAAGGGTTACCAAAAGGGGTTTTTTTTGGGGGGGGTACCGATTTGGGTATAACAGTTTTGGGGGTACAGCTAATGGTAGGAAATAATTTAAAGGGGTTTTCGTTAAGGGAAAGGGTGGAAGGTAATACTTGGTGGTTAAGCCCCTTTTAAGGTTCAAAAGAGTTAAAGAAGGGTTTTTTAAAAAGGGACACAGGTTAAAGGCCAGATTGGGGTACAGGAGTTTTCAGGAAAACGGACAAGTTAGGGGAGTTTGTTTAAGGACACCAGGGGTTTAAGGAAACAGAGTGGGGGTTACAGACGAGTCTTGTTTAGGGAACAATAAAGTTAGGAGTTTAGAAATATAGTTTTAGGGGAACCGAGTTTTGGTAAAAGGGGGAACAGGTTTTGGTTTAAACCCGATGTCAGGGGGTTATCGCTTTAGGAAAAAACCAGAAAGGGGAACAGGTAGAGTTTGCCTTTCGGGGGTTTAAAAAAAAGGGTTAAGGAGGGTCTTAAAGGGTAAAGAAAAGGGTAATTTTTGGGGGTTAGGGCTTCAGTTAAAATCAAGTGGAAAGGGGGAGTTTCTTGGTTTAGGAAACACCAGTACAGGGAAAGGTGGGTTTTCAAGCCTTTGGGGGAACACCAAAAATTTGGGAAACAGGGGTTTAGTTTGGGGGAAAAACAAACCAGTAAGGGTAAATGGTGGTTTCAAAGCCTTGGGGGTTTAAAAAAGATAAGGGTAAGGGAATTGATTGGGGAAATAAGGTAAAAGGAAGGTTTAGGTTCAGGAGTCTTTAAGGTTAAAGGAAAATAGGTTCAGGAGGGTTTTGGATTTAAAGGAAAACGGGGAAAGGACGGTGGTTCACGAGTTTCTTTTAAAAAAAAATGGGGAAGAGGTAGGAGTTTTGGGTAAGGACAACCAGATTTGGGAACGGTTAATAGGAGGTTTTAAAGAAAATACGGGGCCAGGGGGGACTGAGGTTTTGAGGGGGGTTTAAAAATAGGTTAACCCAGATAATTAATAAAAAAATTTAGGGTAGTACGGATAGGTAGGTTCCCGGGGGGTTAAGATAATGGTAACGAAATGGGGTTTCAGGTTTAAAAAAGGTAGGGGTACAGGATAGGGTTTAGGGGAGTTAAAAAAGGTGGTAAAAGGCTAGGAGGTCTAAG
>NW_025061452.1:0-5378 GCF_019279795.1 Protopterus annectens | reverse complement strand
TTTTTGACTTAACAGAAGACTAAAATACTCTACTACAAATTTCACTCAACTTCAGCTTCTAATGCAAATGTATGGAGCCAAGCAATTCTCTCAGATGTTGAGCATAAAATGGTTTCTCAACCTTTCTGGCAAGCACTTAAAGTACAGAGGAAGTCCTCTAGGCCACTTATCCAGATAACAAGAAATTGATAAGACCACCACCCCCTCTTATGAAAGATGCTGACAATGGTACCTGATTAGAAACAGAAAAATAATATAATTTTTAAGACTGCCCATTTTCCTTAGAAGACTAAAATACCTGCAAGTTTTACATAACTTCAACAATGGGGAATAAGGCTGGCAAGCAAGCATTTTCTCAAACATTGAGCATAAATGATTTCTCGCGTTTATTAATGACAGGACTTAAAGAGTACAGAGGAGTCTTTCATTTATTAAATATCCAGATATTAACAAAAAAAAGTAGATGCCACCTCCTTTTATAGCAGAAAGACACACAGTACATTGTTCATTTAAAAACACAATTAAGCCAGAAAATGAAAATGATCACTTTTAAAACTACAAGTTTGTGCCAACAAGCTAAAATACACTACTGCTGATATCAAACTAACCCCTCAACTTCTAATACTGAATATTTTGTAAACAATTCTCTTAGAAGTTGTGCATAAAATGATTTCTCAAACTTTGCGACAAGCACTTAAAAATCAGAGGAAGCCCTTTAGGCTATTAAATGTCAGCTAACAAAGAAGTGATAAGACCATCACCCCCTCTTATAGCAGACAGAAACATAATTAGGAAACAAAAAAATGAAAATATGGTCCTTTTAAAACTTTAAGATTCTACGTAACAGAAGAATAAAATAAACTATTACAAATTTCACTTAACTTCAGCTTCTAATGCAGATGATTGTATGCTGATTCTCTCAAAAGGTTGAACTTGCGTGGTTTCTCAGGAACTTTGTGTGAAACAATAAAAGTACAGAATCGCTAGAAAGCCATCGAAACTAAGAAGTGGTACCACCCCTCTTGCCAACAGAGACACACAGCACACTGTTCAATGAAACACACACAATTGAAACAAGAAAAAAATGAAAGCCAGTACTTTTTAAAACTGCAAGTTTGGCTAACTTAACAAGGAACTAAAATACACTACTGAGTTCATTCAACTTTAGCTTCTATGCAGATGATGTAAGCAATTCTCAGATGTTGAGCATAAAAATGATTTCTCAAACTTTGTGGCAAGCCCCTAAAAGGAAAAAGAGGCCCTCTGGAGAAACAGTAAATATCAGATAACAAACAAGGCCGGTAAGACCACCACCACCTCTTGCCCAGCAGGGGAACACACAGAGCATACTGTGAGTAGAAACAAATATAAATATGGTACTTTTAAGACTGCAGTTGTCCTTACCAGAAGACTAATACACTACTGCGGTTTCACTTAGCTTCAGCTTCCTATGCCAGATGGAATAAGCCAAGAAGTGGCGAAGATGGCGGTAGAGGATATCAGAAGTCAACCAAAAAACTTGGTACAAGTTTTATCTTGGCGTATCATGCATACGACTTCATCAGAATACACTCCATAGTAAAAAAATGCTGTCTTAAGCCACATGTAATTATCAATCAACATTATTAAATCAATTAAGTGAGAATGCTACAACATTTAAACAATGCACTCAACTTCCAAGAAAGAACAAATCCTGTTGTTTGTTAATAGCAGGTTTTGCGATGTTCAAAAAAACATTTGTTATTAACAGTGTTTAAACCCTGGTGTCAGAATATCTAATCTGCCATAATGTCTCCTAAATTTCAAATAATTTTTTAAATCACCAGCTCTATTATCAGGTTTGTACTTAAAACAGAAAAACAAATTTCTTAAAAGAACTATAAGTCATACAAAACATATTTTTCATCACCCACATTTAACTATGTAATGTTCATGTCTGAGATTGAGGCTTCTAAGTAGTCATTCCCATAAAATGCAAATAAACTAGGTGCATAAACAAATGTAATACCTGCCACATGAATTACAATTCTGGGCCTCTGGTACTTCAAAGTTTTATCACTGGTTACAACAACAATGTGTTAGTGCCTACTGATATACCTACAAGCCCTGCAATCTTCCAGCACGAGGAACATACCTTTGTAACTTGTCAAAACACTTTTTGGAATTATAATTATACTCAGCAATATTGAGTTCCTGGTGAAATCGGTCTGTTCCCCACTACATTGTGATGTCATAATTTCCATGAATGATCCTCCAATTCCTTGTAATTATATGAACTTGATCTGGTTGATATCCTACTCATATCAAATGAACAAACCAAAATCAAAGCTTTTAACACTCTCTGTTTTGAATTGTTACGCGGGTATAACATTTCACGTTGGTCAAATTTTTCAAAATAGCTGGGTATGGTAAAATGTTTAAAGAAATCATTTCCGGTCAGAAAAAAATCATCATACCCCTTTCTAGGAGGTAATAAAATGAAATTATGAACTAAACTGTCCTGCTGGTCATACGACTGGCTCGATATATTAGCCTCTGGGGATATTTTGATGATATTTCTCGGATGACCACTTTGTTGATTAATAATAACCATTAGTGAATGTTTGCTTTCGTAATTTACTATGAAATCTGTTTTTCAACAGATCCCACAGAATACAGGTGTCTAAGAATTCACTGTAAACCAACTTCCCCTTTGGTGAATTTTCAAAAATCAGATGACAATATCAGAAACAAAGTTTCTAACAGTAACATCGCTTCTATGACAAAAAGCAGTCATCAATAAATCTACAGAAAAAATTAATGTGGTTTTTTTCTTAAAATGGGGAAATTTCAACTCCCCATGCCATGACTGTATTAGCATATTTGGGGCTGCTGGAGAGCCCATAGCCCTCTTTTGTTTGTAGTACTTTTGTTAAAAAAAGAAGGGTTTTCAAGAACAACCCTTTTCCCCATATGGTTGAAATAATGCCGAAAGTTTGTTTCAGATAAATAACACAGCCAATGCCATCAAAATGGGGAATACAAGTTTTAAAGAAACAACATCAAGAGTGAAAATGATTTCTTGTCAGATTGAAAATTTTTCAGCAAAACTTTTAGTTTCTCAAGAAAGTGCCAGGAATATTATAAAAGATTTTTTTAAAAAAGGGCCCCCAAAATGGCATCTACGCCAAAGAAATATCGGTGATGGAATGAGGGGAAAAAACTATAGGCCAAAATTTTTGGGTCTTTATGTGTTTTTTGGGAAATTTCCCAAAAACACCCTTTTTAGGTTCCCTTTTCGGGAAAAAATTTTATAACCGGCTGATGTCACCAGACATAAGAGCCCTAAAAAGGAATTAATAAACCGGAAATGCTTGTGAATGTCATACAAAGTGATAGATTGATATTCAACCGTTATTCAAAATTTTCCATACTGGCCCCGATATTTACTTTGCTATGAGACAATATTGGGGCCTTTGTCACTTTTTATAAACCGAAATGTGCTACCAAAGACTTAAGATGTCTCAAAGCTCTTTCTCATCACTGTTAAGATTACTTAACCCTTCCCTTATTTTAAACACCTTGTTAAGGCTTCAATACATAATTGCTCAAATATTTTAAGGTGGGTGCAGGTGTAAAACTAGAAGGTTTGATTGCTTTGTTGGTGTTTGGGGCGTTTAAAAATGATAAATTTAAACCTCATGAACCCTTTAAAGTCAAATTTCAGTTTTACTGTTTTGCTTTATGCACTTTAAACCAAATTTTTAAAACACTTAATTCCACTGCAAATCCAGCAAAAAAATGAAACATAAAAAGTTCTGTCGCTCCCCACATCAGGATCAAAAACAGTTTTCCCGGGCAGACCGATTTTTCTTTTTTTGTTAAATCATGACATGTTTTAAAATTTTGTCTTGATGAAAATTTACGATGGGGGCCCGTCTGTTCCTTTTTCCAAAAAATGTCATTCCACGTTTAAAAAGGGCCCTAAAAATTTTTTAAACAATTTACCACCTTTCAAAAAAACCGAAACCTTTTTACACCACCTAATTTTTCCCTTTTTGCCGAAAATTTTTAAAATTTTTAAAAAAGTTCAAATTTTAAAGAACCCGCTTAAAGGGGCTTAAAAAAATCATCAAACAAAATTTTCCCAAAATTAACCCCCCCTTTTGGTGATTTAGCTTTTTAAAAATCTCTGAAAGTTTTCGTAAAATTTAAAGGGGGGAAAAGAACCCCCTTTATTGAAACAAAAAACAAAAATTGGCCCCCAACCCCCGCCAATAACCAGAAAAACCAATAAACCAAAAAGTAACCAGAACAATAAAGCCAAAAAATGACGAAGATGGCAGTAGAAGGATATCCAAGTAGTGATCACTACTACTACTACTACTACTACTAGTTTATTGGTTTTTCTCTAGTTTATATGGCGGAGGTTGCAGACGAGTCTCTACTTAATTTGTCCATTCATCCTACATTTGAGAAAATGAACAACATTTTGTTAACAACTTTGATTGACATTCAAAATTCCCTTTAAAAATTTTTTTAAAAACTAAAGAGCTGACACCGGGTTTTTCTACATCGAGTCCAACTGGATCCTTTCATGAGTGCACCCATTGATCTCGCAGTACGCCAAATGAAAACGGACCCAAAAAAAATTGCCATTTTGTAAAGGTGCTCATTGTGAGCAACTACTAAGCAAAACGAACGCTTTATTAATTCAGGGGTGGGGACATGAAGTCAACCAGGGGTCTTTTTTTACTCAACGCAGCAGTTACTGAAACTTTAAAAGGTACAAATCCTTACATTTAGAAAATTGTTATTTTGCCCGTGTATAGAACTTAGCATTGTCCCTAAGGGACTCAATGAAACTGAGTTGGTTTGGGCAATCCTATGTTTGACACTCTTGTTTTAATGAAGGGGGAAAATTTTTTTAAATTACTTATCGACAAAACATTCAAAAGATGGAAATTTAAAAACTGAGATCCAAATATTGAGGGGAATTTTAAGGACAATTTGACTTGTGATAATTTTGATTCACTTTTTAAAAATTTATCTCATGAGGTGAATTTACATGGGAGAAGTTTCCAACAGGAAATATATGAAATTGAGGCTAGATATTGCCTCTTACAAAACAAAACTGCTTTTAAAAACTTTGCATTAAATATTCATGGTAACAAAAGGGGGTGAACTTTAATGCTTTGGGGAAAAGCAAACCAGCTAACATTCAGCATGTAGCTGGTACTTTAAAACTGGTTCGACATTGTGATTTCTGACAAGTTGGGTGGTAACATTGTTTCCAATAAAGCGGGCACAGTTGTGAATGTGTTGACTGATAACATTATGGCTGACATTAACCAAGATAGGGGGGCAATGACAGTAGTCAACAAAGGATTTCTTGGACT
>NW_025061451.1:0-37554 GCF_019279795.1 Protopterus annectens | reverse complement strand
CCCTTTCCCCCCTTTCCCCCTCCTTTTTCTTTTCCCCCCCTTTTCCCCCCCCCCCCCAACCCCCTTCACCCCCCCCCACCCCCTTTCCCCCCCCCCCCCTCCCCCCCTCTCCCTCCCTCTCTCCCCCCCCTTGTATTTCCATCCCTTTTTCTTTCATTCTTTTTCTTTCATTTCTTTCCCCACATCTTTTTACTTTTACTTCTCTTTTTTTGCTTTTAACTTGCCATTTTATTTAGTATTGTTTTATAATATTTAGCCATTTCTTAAAATTTTAATCCTTGGAGCTCATCTAGTAATGTTTTGTAGGGGTTTGCCATTAGGATTTCAACAGGAAGTGATTTTTCCACTTCCTCTAAAACTTTAAAAAGTTTTGTTTTTTTTTATTTTTGTGAAGAAGCTGCAGATTTTCTAAGCAGCGAAAATGGTATTTTATTAAACTAACTTTGCCCGTTTAATGTTTTGGACTTTTAGTATTTTTTAGTATGGGGTGTTGTCATGAGGTTCTAAAAGGAAGTGATGTAATTTTAACACTTCCTCTAAACCTTTTAAAAAAGTTTCACTGCTTGTTTTAAGTTTTTCTGAAGAAGCTATTTTTCAAAACCGCTACTTTATTAAACTAATTTTGCATTCAAACCTCTTCACATTTTGTGGATTTGTATGCCCGACTGCTACCTTTCTGCATTTTTTTTTCATTTTGGTTTGTTTTTTTCTCCCGTATATAATCATCAGTCAGGGTATGGGCTCAGAGTTGGTAAATAACTATATAATTATCAGTCAGGGTATGGGCTTGGACATGTTAAATAATTATATAATTATCAGTCAGGGTATGGATCGGAGTTGGTAAATAATTATATAATTATCAGTCAGGGTATGGGCTCGGAGTTCGTAAAAAACTATATAATTATCAGTCAGGGTATGGAACAGAGTTGGTAAATAATTATATAATTATCAGTCAGGGCATGGGCTCATATTTGGTAAATAATTATATAATTATCAGTCAGGGTATGGATCAGAGTTGGTAAATAATTATATAATTATCAGTGAGGGTATGGGCTCGGAGTTGGTAAATAATTATATAATTATCAGTCAGGGTAAGTCTCGGACTTGGTAAATAATTGTATAATTATCAGTGAGGATATGGATCAGAATTGGTAAATAACTATATAATAATCAGTCAGGGTATTGGGCTCGGAGATTGTAAATAATTATAGAATTATCAGTCAGGGTATGGCTCAGAGTTGGTAAATAATTCTATAGCTATCAGTCAGGGTATGCGCATAGCATGGTAAATAATTATATAATTATCAGTCAGGGAATGGGCTCAGAGTTGGTAAATAATTTTATAATTATCAATCAGGGTATGGCTCGCAGTTGGTAAATAATTATATAATTATCATTCAGGGTATGGCTCAGAGTTGGTAAATAATTTTATAATTATCAGTCAGGGTATGGCTCGCAGCTGGTAAATAATTATATAATTATCAGTCAGGGTATGGCTCAGAGTTGGTAAATAATTATGTAATTATCAGTCAGGGTGTGGCTCGGAGTTGGTAAATATTTATATAATTATCAGACAGGGTATGGCTCGGAGTTGGTAAATAATTATATAATTATCAGTCAAGGTATGGCCAGGAGTTGGTAAATAATTATATAATTATCAGTCAGGGTGTGGCTCGGAGTCGGTAAATAATTATATAATTATCAGTCAGGCTATGGGCTCAGAGTTGGTAAAAAATTATATAATTATCAGTCAGGGTATGGCTCGGAGTTGGCAAATAATGATATAATTATCAGTCAGGGAATGGATCAGAGTTGGTAAATAATTATATAATTATCAGTCAGGGTATGGGCTTAGAGTTGGTAAATAATTATATAATTATCAGTCAGGGTATGGGCTCGGAGTTGGTAAATAATTATATAATTATCAGTCAGGGTATGGGCTCGGAGTTGGTAAATAACTATATAATTATGAGTGAGGGTATGGGCTCAGAGTTGGTAAATAATTATATAATTTTCAGTCAGGGTATGGATTAGAGTTGGTAAATAATTATATAATTATCAGTGAGGGTATGGGCTCCGAGTTGGTAAATAATTATATAATTATCAGTCAGGTATGGCTCAGAGTTGGTAAATAATTATATAATTATTAGTGAGGGTATGGGCTCGGAGTTGGTAAATAATTATATAATTATCAGGCACGGTATGGGCACGGAGTTCATAGGTTCATACTAGGCTATCTGCCCGAGGGCATTTACAAGCCTAGCCCATCGTTTGTGTAACCAGCCACCCCTTTTAGTATGGGGAACTATACCCATTATTTTGCTGTGCCTCTGTCGAGCAGTGACACTGAGGTAATCCCTGGGGTATATCTGCGATCTCCCATCCATTGGTCAAGATTTCTCTTGAACAAGGCCAGCGAGGTGCTCTGCCTCACATGTACCGGGATTTTGTTCCACAGCATAGGGAGTCTTTGGGTGATGAATCTATCCCTCCAGCACGTCCTATTAATAGCCGTGTCGTCGAGGTTTAAGTCTCCGCCCTTGTGGCTGTGATGGATCTAGATTTTTGAGGTGAAGCATATTCATCAAATCTGGGTTTGACATGGCCTTGTATGTTAGGCAAAGGTCACCTCTGAGCAAAGTGGCGACTGAATAGAGCTGGAGTTCTTTCAGTCGGGCAGCATAGGACAGATTTTTGAGACCCTTTATCTTTTGGTGAGGAACTTTTGTGGCCTCTCCAGCTGCTGCAAGTGTCGGGTCAGATACATCCCGAATGGGGCATTGTACTCAATCATTGGTCTGATGAGTGATGAGTAAAGGGAGACTATGACCTCCTTGATCTAGATGAGAATCCCTTCATGATAAGGTGGGCAATGTGAAGGTCTTCTAACTACTTTAGCTACATGGGTGTCGAATGACAGACTACTATCAACCTGGGTCCCCAGGTCCCTGATAACTTCTTCTGTGCTCAGTGGATTGTCACCTATTTGGTAGCTAGGGGTAACCTTGTTTTTCCCAAAGGGTATGACAATGCATTTTTTGGCATTTAACTTCAGGCGTGGCTCTGGCACCAGTTATCCGTTTCTGTGAGACCCTTCTGAAGGATATCTGTGTCAGATGTGTTTTCTACTATGGCGCCCAGTTTGCAGTCATCTGCAAACTTTGTCAGCCATAACCCTCCTGTGTTTGCTTGTACTTCGGAAAAGTAGATGCCAAACAAGAGTGGGCCCAGGACTGAGCCCTGTGGGACACCACTTGTGACAGGTTTTGAGTCTGACATGGCGCCAGCAACTCTGACCCTGTGGGTTCTGTCACTCAGCCAGTTTGTAACCCATCTTGTGATGTATGGGTTAACATTTAAGCTGATAAGTTTTTCAATGATACCTGAGTGGGGTATTGTATCGAAGGCCTTAGCCAGATCGAGGTAGGCTGTATGGACTGCCTTTCCCTCGTCAATGGCTTTGGTGACTGTTTCGAAGAAGTCAACCAAGTTTAAAAGGCATGATCTGCCTTTGACAAAGCCAAACTGGGTTGGATCCAAAGTCTGCAAATTCCCTATGTCTTTATTTATGAGGTCCATTATGATCCTCTCCATGGCTTTGCAGATAAGACTTGTCAAGCTAATGGGACGGTAATTTCCAGGGTCGGTGGAGGCACACGCCTTTGTGAAGTGGGACCACAGTTGCAGTGCGCACTCCTGGAGTGCGTATCCAGAGGTAAGACTTTGATTAAACAGCTGTCCTAGCTGTGGGTTTAATTCCTCATTGAGTTCGTGGAGCACACAGCCGGGACACCATCAGGTCCCATGGATGCTGTGTTTTGCTTTGGAGAGAGGAGTTCTCACTTGGTCGCTGGAGATGTTTGTGGGGCTGCAATCGTTTGGTATAGATATCTCTCCTTTTGGGGGGAGGGGGGGAGAAGTTTGCACTGAACCTGTCAGCCAGTATGTTGGCAATGTCTGTAGGATCAGTAATCTTCACATCATTTTGAACTAGTTCTGAGCATATCTGGGAGTTTCCTCCTAGGTTTCTAACATAGCTAAAGAAGGCCTTATGATTGTCTTTTGAGTCTTTAGCTATTTTTCTCTCGAAATTTGCTTTGGATGATTTTATGAGAGCTCTTAGTTTTTTACTTATAGTGATCAAGGGTGTCTTACCTTTTAAGGATTTTGCTCTATCTTGTAGTAGCTTCCTCCTTTTATTGTAGAGTTTGTTTATGGCTGGGGTCCACCAGACAGGACGCTTGCCTTTGATACTAAGAGTCTTTGTTTTGTTTGGGATTGCCTTATCCATGCAGTCCTGCAGGTGCTGGTAGAAGGTGTTTGTAAGTGATTCAGCGGCTTGAGTACTGTTTTCCATGGCTCGGGGGCCTTAAAGGAGACCACACTAGTCTTTAGAAGTGTGAAGTCGGCTTTTGAGAAGTTCTTTACTGTGGTCTTTTTGATTTCAGGTGGGGGTGGGATGAGGACCTCCAGCGAGATTAGTTTGTGATCTGATCTCACCAGTGAGGGGTATACTTCCGGTGTTGAACATTGTGCTCCCATGTTCGTGATGATGAGATCAAGTATGTTATCTCCTCTTGTGGGGATGGTGACTAGTTGTTCCATGGCATTTGAGTTTATGAATTCCAGGAACTTTTGGGCTAGGGTGTTTGGGCTTGAGTAGTGTTCCCAGTTTATATTAGGGTAATTGAAGTCACCTAGTATGATGGGGTTTGGTGATACATTTATCCCCTCTAGTGTTTTCAGGAAGGCCATGTGAGGTTCCTGAGTTTGTGAGGGTGGCCTGTAACATGCTACAATTTGCAGAGCAGTCTTGCCTATGGTTAATTGCACCTGGATGGTCTCCGATGCATCGTGCGTTGCCACCAGTCTTGAGGTGTGGGTGTCCTTGATGAATATGGATACCCCCCCCCTCCTTTCTTGGTATTGTCCGGATTTTGGGGCCGGAACGCATGATATGAGGTAAAACCTGTTAGCGCTGGGGTGCTCTCAGGAGCCTTGAACCAGGTTTCTGTCACAGCACAGACATCGATGTTCTCCATACTGAGAAGGGCCTCGAGTGCGTGCATTTTGAGATTGAGACTTCTGGCATTGAGCTTGGTAGATAATTATATAATTATCAGTCAGAGTATGGCTCGGAGTTGGTAAATAATTATATAATTATCAGTCGAAAGACATGCGTGAATGGGCATGCCTTCGCTGAAGGTTGGGCATCAGGCTGGCAACTCGGCACCATAAAAATCTACTTCCAATCATTAGAGGACTGGTGTTCTGCTGTGGCGACCCCTAACTGGGAAAAGCCGAAAAGACAAACAACATCAGTCAGGGTATGGATCAGAGTTTCTAAATAGTTATATAATCAGTCAGTGTATGGGCTTAGAGTTGGTAAATAATTATATAATTATCAGTCAGGGTATGGCTCAGAGTTGGTAAATAATTTCATAATTATCAGTCAGGCTATGGGCTCAGAGTTGGTAAAAAATTATATAATTATCAGCAGGGTATGGCTCGGAGTTGGCAAATAATGATATAATTATCAGTCAGGGAATGGATCAGAGTTGGTAAATAATTATATAATTATCAATCAGAGTATGGGCGTAGAGTTGGTAAATATTTATATAATTATCAGTCAGGGTATGGGCTCGGAGTTCGTAAATATACTTACAGATAAAAGAAACTACTACTGTAAACTTCAGCAAACTCATCAAAATAATCCCCAACAGTTCTGGTCTTGCATTAATAAGCTCCTTTCCCCAGGTAACTCCCGAACACCCACCCCACTTGATGCAGATCCAAATACTCCCCATCTAATTGCCAATACCTTCAACTCTTTCTTTACTGACACTATACAATCTCTAGCTACTCAACTTATCTCAGAAAACTCCAGCATTCCCATCGACTTACCCCACTCTTTCTTGAAATTCAAACTACAACCCATCTCTACTTCTCTCATCTTTAAACTTATTCTAAAACTTAAACCATGTACTCCATCTGCTGACCAACTTCCTTCCCAATTTCTCCAAAAAGCAGCTAAGGAAATTGCTTACCCTATATCTATCCTTATAAATAGGACAATCCAAGAAGGTACCATCCCAGATATTTGGAAAATCTCCCACATTATCCCCTTACATAAAGGCGGGAACTCCAGTGATTATTTTAACTATCGGCCAATTGCTCTTTTATCACCCCTAGCTAAAATTATGGAAAAATGCATTCACAAACAACTTCTATCCCATCTCTCTCAACACAACCTAATAACACAATGTCAACATGGCTTTAGACCATCTCATAGTACCACTACTGCCCTTCTATCCTTCACAGATACCATCAATAGAAACCGTAACAAAAACCTTCTCTCATCTGCACTCTTCATTGACCTCTCTAAAGCTTTCGACATGGTTAACCATACCCTCTTAATCAATATTCTGGAATCTCTCTCCTTTGATTCTCTAGCCTTAAAATGGTTCACATCATACCTCAGCAATAGACAACAAGCAGTCCTCTGGGAAAATCAAGTCTCATCCTTTTTACCTTTTACTATTGGGGTCCCTCAGGGCTCTATTCTTGGACCACTTCTCTTCTCCTTATTTATTAATGATCTCCATGTAGCAATTCCACAAGCCACTTGTATTCAATATGCAGATGACTCCACACTAATATGCTCATCAACCTCTCCATCTGAACTATATTCTTTATACTCAAGATGTTTTCAACACTGTAGAAACATGGTTTTTCCAAACGCTGTCTCCTTCTTAATGCTAAAAAAAACAAAACTCCTTCTCTTTACACCCACTACTAGGTCTTCCCCCTTAGACTTCTCTATCTCTTCAAATAATGGTACTGTTATTCTCCCTGACACTACCACTAAACTTCTAGGAATAACCATTGATAATAATCTCTCATTTGATTACCATATAAACAACACCATTAAAACAGTAAACAGAAAAATAGGCTCCCTATACAGAATAAAACCCTTCTTAACTTCGGCAGCCAGAGCCCAAGATTGCTCATTCCCATCTAATCTCAACCCTCCTATATGCTTCACCTATATTTACCAACCTTAAGAAAACCAACCTTAACAAATTAGTAACCTCCTATAATAACATTGCTAGATTTGCTACTGGCAATCCCTTCAGAACCCATCACTGTTCAAATCTTAAACAACTAAATTGGCTCGAATTCCAAAACCATCTGATTATCCCCCAACTCACAATTGCCCACAAGATATTTTACCAACCCAATAATACCCCTATACTCTCAAAACTCATAGTCCCATATAATAATCTGAACTCCCTACATTCTTCTAGCAAACTTCTTGCCAGTTTAACAAAGTCTAATAATGCAGCTGGTGACTCTCTATTTACCTACACAACAGGAAAACTCTGGAACCTACTACTCACTGAACTAACTCTACATCCTTGCCACTCTTTAAACAAAAACTTAGAAAACACCTCCAAATGCACTGGCTATGCCCTTGTAGTAACCCTGACTAACCATCCTCTTCACCCCTCTTTCTTCCTCTTCTTTCCATACTTCCAAACTTCTACATGCTGTTGACTTGTAAATAAGACTGACACTTTCTAAACTCTAATCAACTTAGGGCAGGATTCATGAAGGCTTGCACGGAGTCTAAGAGTAGTGTAAGACTCCATGCAGCCTCCGCGATCCAGGAACAGCCCAAAGTCCATGTAAGAAACAAGCTAAAATGTCTCTTACACGGAGTGGGCGTGGATAAGCTAATCACCTCACTTGCAGCCGAATAGCATGCAAATGAGGATGATTAGCGATCCAGGAAGCCCAGAACAGCCCATGTAAGAGCCATTTTTAGCTGCAGAAATGTACTCAGTTGACAACTGAGTACGTTTCTGCAAAAACCGCAATGGAGCCATGTCAGCTGCAAATAAAGGGTGCGTATGTCTCAGGCAGCATGCCAATGGCCAAATATGTGGCCATTGGCAAGGTAACCCGATGCAAAAATATTAAAAATATAAACGGGCTGCGTTGTATAAAACATAAAAACGAAGGTTATAAACCCACAAATGTGGGTTTTATGCAATACATGGAATTTCAATGCAGGGACCAGCAGACCAAAAACAACATGGCCACCGTGTAGTGGTTGCTAAGGGGGGAAGCTGAATCTAAGAGATGTAACTAAGCATTAGTAGGCAATCTGATGCAAATGAGTGTTAGGATACTGAATTCCACTGTCACATAGCAAATGAGCACATTCTGAGTAGTGTAAGAGTTACAGAAGGGGGAGGAACAGAGTAGGAGATAGGTGACATCACAGGGGGGAATGGTAGAAAGAAATGCAGTTCATTGGAGGTGAGAGTTACATGACAGATGTCAGACAGATATCATGGAAAGAGGTGTGCCACTAGATAAGCATGGGAAAGTCAAGAAATGGAAGGTGTACACTATTGCCTACACCAAAGTTTCTTGCTGGGCGTGCATGCGCACGTGTGCACACCATGAAGCGCGAGTAAGACAGTGTGCGCACGTGTAAGGCAGACTGAGCATGTGGGAGCATGTTGGTAGCTGTTTAACACTGTTTTGGGGGTGCGTGCGTGTAGGGCAGACTTAGCATGTAGAAGCCTGTTGGCAGACCTGTAACACTGTTTGAGCTGGTGTGCACGCGTTTTAACCCGAATAAGACGATTCTGAGCCGTGTAAGCATGTGTGCGCGGGTGTAAGCCACTGTGAGCGTGTTTCTGCTGGTATACACGCTGCTCCCCAATGAGGAAGCAGAAAGGAAAAAGGAAGCAACAGAATTAGGAAGCTACCAGGGAATATTGCTGGAGCTAGCAGGTGAAAACAATAAGAAGCAGGCAATTACACAGGCAGAATAGTAGCTCAGCCCAACACTTAAAAATCTGCAAACAGCAGTGCAAGATGTTTCTGTCAAGAGATACTGCAAGACAGGAGTAAGCTATTAGAAGTGAAAACTGAAAAAGCTGAACTCAGAGCAGAAATGTTAGGGGCTGCCATAGCTGTCATAATGAGACATAGGCGACTTGCTGAGGGTGGTGACA
This sequence comes from Protopterus annectens, assembly GCF_019279795.1. Taxonomy (NCBI): domain Eukaryota; kingdom Metazoa; phylum Chordata; order Ceratodontiformes; family Protopteridae; genus Protopterus; species Protopterus annectens. The sequence goes on along the minus strand of NW_025061451.1, from coordinate 28,522 downwards.
ATGCAGATGGTGCCAGACAACCTGCAGTGAGGAGACAGAGAAGAGTGTACAGGCTCAGGGTCACCTACCACGGGTTACATGAGCTGGAGATAGTAGAGCGCTATAGAGTGGACAGAGACCTCCTGCAGCAAATAGTGGAGCTGTGCAGGCCACACCTCACACACAGAACCAACAGAGGGGAACCCATCCCAGTGGAAACCAAGGTATGTGTTGGCCTAAGAATACTAGCAACAGGTACCTTCCAGAGACCAACTGGTGATATGATGGGGATATCACAGGCATCAGCCTCCAGGGTACTGCACCAATTCCTGGATGCCATGTCAGCACATGTTGGTGATCATGTATATTTCCCCAATGCCCGTGAGGTATTGGCCAGCAATATGCATCTCTTCCAGCAAATAGCGGAATACCCTGAGGTAGTGGGTCCAATAGACTGCACGCACATACGCATCAAAGCACCAGCCAGTGAGCGGGGTAGGGCATACATTAACCGCAAGGGCTTCCCCTCCATCAACTGCCAGGTCGTGTGTGATGCCCAGGGCATAATAATGAATGTGTGTGCTGGCTGCCCTGGGAGCTACCATGATTCCCACATCTGGCATTTGGCGCAGCTGTACCAGACATTTGCCAATGGGGACATCCCACACGGACACCTAGTGGGGGATGCAGGTTATGCACTGGAGCCGTGGCTGATGACACCCATCAGAAACGCGCACACACCTGAACAGGAACGCCATAATGAGGCACATGCACAAACACGTAATGTAATAGAGCGTGTGTTTGGGCTGCTCAAGTCACGGTTCCGGTGTCTGGACACATCTGGTGGAGCCTTGCAGTACACACCAACTACATGTACCCAAATTGTCATGGTATGTGCTATGCTACATAATATGATCTTGCGAAGACAGCTGCAGCAGGACCAGCATAGGGCCAGGCCAAACAGCCCCCCACCATTGCCAAGGCCATCACAGGCAGAGTGTGACTCGGAGGAGGAACAACCTCAGCCTGCCCCAGTAGGCAGAAGGAGGCGTGCCCAGTATGCCCTGGCCTTGGCAAAGAGGCAATGCATAGCACATACACTGGCTCAGTAGGAACCCTGGGAATGATACCCCCTCTGACTCACTCAAATAATAACAGGGATGCCTAAAATGACATGACCTGCTCACAAACATGTACAGGGAGTGTAATATGTGCATCCGACTGAGGCAGCCCTGCAGCACCACCTGAGGCATGAATGCCATGTGTTAAGTAATGTAACACCATGTACTATATGCACACCTGAGGACCCTGACTAACATCCTACCCTCACTAAGCATCATGCCACAATATGACAATGAGATGATCAAGTGCAATAATTGACTGAAGTATCGCAGTTAGTCAAAGGGGATCCACTGTGTGCCAGCCTGGGATGACATGCTGAGCATGACATGATGCTCCACCTGCTAGGACTGGCGTGTACCTATCAGTGCAGGCCGTATGGATACTGGCAAAGGCTGTTGTTACCCACAGTGTGCCCTGAATAGGTAAGGCTCAAAACACAAACCTACCTCCATAGGTATCAGAAGGGATAAGAATAAGATAAGGGATAAGTTGAAACAGCAAGATGCATGCAGTCTAAACTCACCCAGTATGGAGAATGTTGATATCTGTGCTATAACAGAAAATTGGGTCAAGGCTTACAACAGCACCCTAACACAACCAGGTTACACCTCATACTGTGCTGTACAACCTCAAAACATGGAACAAGCTACAAAAGGAGGGTGACTAGCAATAATTGTCAAGGATAACCACACTCCATGTTGGTACCACAACAAGAATCAGCATGGACTAGCCATGGTCAAGTAACAGTGGCTAAAACTGCCCCCCAGTTTATAGCCTGCTACAGACTACTGTCCCAACACCAGGAACTGCACCTGGCCTATGCTGAAATACATGAATATATCAAGTCCTCCAAACCACATTATATTGGGTGACTGAAAATACCCAGACATAGACTGGGAGCATTATACTAGCTCCAACACTGTAGGACAAAAGTTCATAGAATCCATAAACCAAAATGCCCAGGAACAACGTACCATTCCCACAAGAGGGGTAAGCATACTGGATGTGATAATCAGCAACATGGGTACTGGATGGCAAGATGAGAAGTGTACTGCTCACTGGTAAAACCAGACCATAGAGTAATCACACTGGATATACAAATCCTGACCACAGTCCCTGGCCAGAAAATCACAGTGGAAAACATGTGTAAAGCAATATTTGCACTCCTCCAAACTGATGTGGAATCCATTAAAGGTCCTGTGCAGGTGCAAAATATGGGCCACACCTCAGAACCTGTAATACAGCCATTCCATGAACACTGCCAGGAATGCTTGGATTATGCAATCCTAAATTAAAACAAGACACAATGCCATACACGCAGGCATCTGGCATGGTGGACACCAGCCATAACCAAACCATGCAAGAGAAAGAGGAAGCTACTACATGATAGAGCAAACATAAACAATGAAGTAATCACTGATCAGTAGTATGGCAATAAAATATGTCCACACATACAATCCACTAAGGCCAGCCACAACAAGTTGAATCTGTGAATCTTGAGGCAATGTTACACCTGCCCCAAGTACACAGACAACCCCAACTCCCCAAGAAATACAAATATATGTGAGAGATGCAACCATCTATCCAAACTGGAGGCTGAGCTCCCTCAACTCAGTACTCCCAAAACTAGTCAGGAGGAGAAGGTAACCACACACACCACAAACACAGTCCCACATAGACCTATCACAACTGCAAACCAAAGACATAAACACAGAAAAACATTCCCGGAGGCACAAATTACAAACACAGCACACCAACAGAGGCCTCTAAAGCAGACACCCAATCAAACACTTCCAAACATAGCACATGCAACACATAGTACACAAAGCTGGAGTGCCAAACAGTCACAGGCCAGAAGGAGAAACAACATGCCTGATACAGTTGTAATAGGTGACTCCATAGCGAGACACACTGCTGTCCCGCACACCAGACTGAACAAGGGAAAGGGTACAGTAAGCTGCCTGTAGGCTGCCACAATACGCCACATAACACAAGTATGCAGGTCATCCCAAAGCAAGTAGAAATATGATGCAGTCATAGTCCATGCTGTTGTGAATGACCTGAGATGTACCTCCCTAGACTACATGAAAAGAGACATAGATGAGCTCTCTGATTATGCAGTCCAGGCCGGTATGACACTCACCGTTTGCAGCATCCTACCCTTACCAAGAATAATGCCACAGTACAAACACGGAATGATCAGTTATAGCAAGTGGCACACTTACTGGTGTCATTCCAAGGGGATCCAATGTCTGTCTGCTTGGGATGTCATGCTTGACAAGCCACGCAGCTGTTCCTGGGATGGCTTGCACCTGTTACCCCTGGGCGTCTGGATATTGGATAAGGCTTTTGCCACCTCCATAGAGCCAAAAGACTAACCCACCACCCTAGAAAACATAAGTGGAAAGAAACATAAGGGTAATGCTGACCAATGCCAGATGTGTAAACCCCAATATGCATGCTCGAGGCCATCCCCAGTATGGAGAACATCGATGTCTGTGCAGTGACAGAAACCTGCTGCAAGCCTCCTGACAGCACACCAGCACTACCAGGTTATACCACATATCATGTGTCATGGCCCCAAAACCTGGAACAAAACATAAAAGGAGGGTGAGTATCCATATTCAGCACAGACACCCATACGTCCAGGTAACTGACAATGCACAAGGCATTGGAGTCCACCCATGTGTAACTAACTGTAGGCAAGACTGCTGTACAGTCTGTAGCATGCTACAGACCACACTCTCACACACAGGAACCCCACCCAGCCGTCCTGAAGACACTGGACAGTATGAATGTCCCATCAAATACCAAACAAGGTACCACAAATTACCACATAGGTGGTAAACCATTATGTATGGAAGGAGTAATCAGGGACCTAGGGACACAAGTGGACAGTAACCTGTTATGTGACACTCACATTGCCAATGTGGCTAGGAAGACTGTCTACATTGGACACCGTATCATGAAAGGATTCACATCTATGTCAACAGAGGTCATTGTGCCCCTATACTGTTCTCTTATCACACTCATAATCTAGTACAATGCCTCATATGGGATGTACCTTACCTGACACCTGCAGCAGTTAGAAAGACCTCAAAGGTACCTCACCAAGAGGATAAAGGGTCTCAAATATATGTCATATGCTGCCTGGCTGTAGACACCCCAGCTGAATGCAGTCACATACTGCCTACACAGATGCACTGCATGCTTGTTGTACAAGGCCATGCCCAGCACAGGAGTAATGGACATGCTCCACCCCAGAAAACTCAAAGCCATCGGAGCTGTGAGAGTGAGAGATGTCAACCTCAACAAATAATGAAATAGGATGTGCTGGAGGGACGGATACATAATTCAGAGGCTCCCCACACCCTGGACCAGAATCCCACTCCATGTTAGGCAGAGCCCCTCACTGACACTCTTCAACAGGAATCTTGCCAAGTGGATGGATGATTGTAGAGTTACACTGGGGGTCTCCACTGTGTCATGTCCAGACAGAGGCACAGCAAAGCAAATCATAAATGGCCATAATATTCACATAGCAAGGGGTGGTGAAAGCCACAAACACTCTGGCTAGGCTAACAAATGCCCTAGGGTGGATAGCCTAGTATGAACGTATGAACCTATGAAGATACAAATTGTACAGGACACTAAGGATAATCCCAAGGCTTTCACAACTGATGGTAGGAACCGTGTTGGGAATTCACAGATATGCTCTGAATCACACAAATATCACAAACAACATACCAAACACACACACATATTGCCAACATACATCCTGACAGGTGCAGTGCAACCCCCCCCCCCCCCAGAATGCAAAATATCTATCCCAGCAGACTGCTAGCCCCCTGACATTGCAGATGCTGAGATAACAGCCAGCATCTACAAAGTAAAACACACAGCAGCAATGGTATGAGATGGTGTCCTGGGCTGAGTCCAACATGGACTCCAAGACAAATGGAATGCCAAATCACACTACTGCTCAATGTCAGCCTTACCACAGGATATGTACCCAAAGAGCAGTGTACAACAACAGTGGTCCTTCTCAACAAAGGTGTTGCCTGAATGGATACTGAAAACTACCACCCCAGAATCCTGAGAAACTCTGTCTGCACAGCTATGGAAAGGATCAGCATGTACCGCAGACATAAAGATATTGGGGACCTACTGACACCGGACCCTACCCAGTGTGGCTTTCTTAAGTGCAGATCCTGCCCCTAAACATGTTTGACTCAATTGAAACAGTCATTAAGGTCATTGATGAGGGCAATGTGGTCCACACAGCGTAGCTGGACCTTGCAAAGGCTTCTATACAATACCCTACGTGTTCATTATAGATAAGCTCACCAGCTTAAATATAAACCCTATGTCAGTAGAGGGTTGCAAACCAGACCAAGGACAGAACAGACATGGTCAGACATGCTGCAGCCATGTCAGACTACAAACCAGATATAACTGGCATCCCACAAGGCTTGGTCCTGGGATCTCCCTCGTCTGGTATATATGTCCCATAGGTACAGGCCAACATGGAAGGACTGTGTCTGAACATGTTAGCAGAGGACTACAAACTGCTCACCATATATGATCCACCAGCTGACACAAGCATCCCACAAAAGGGCCACATAGAAACAGACAACTGGTGCCATAGCCATGTCAGCAAGCTAATTGCAGAAAAGTGTATAGTCAACCCCGTGGATATACAGTAAGTGCCCACCAATTACCACATAGGTGTTAACCCATTATGTACTTAACATGTAATGAGAGACCTGGGGACACAAGGTGATAGATATCCTGCATTGGACAAACATGTGCTGTAGTGTTTACAGAAACATACCATATACCCACCTAATCATGAAGGTTGTCAGATCTAGATAAGGGGAGGTCATTGTGGCTCTGCAGTCATCCTTCATCGGCGTTACAATTGACTACAATAGCCCCTGTGGGATGTACCTCAGCAGACACCTCCATCAACCGTAAAGTCCCCAACAGTACCTCACCAGGAGTATCAAAGAGCTTGTACAGATGCCATGTGTTGCCTGATTAAACAAACTGCAGCTACACACACTGCCATACTGCCCACCCAGAGACAAGCTGTGCCTGATGTATAAAGCCATGTCCAGGCTGGTATCAATAAACATGCTGCACCTTGTACAATCTGAATTACAGTGAGCTATGCACATGAGAGACCTGAACCCCAGCACTGACTTACACAGGACAAGCTGTACTGCATGATCCATAACACAGAAGCCACCCCCACCCATGAGTAAACTCCCAGTGCAGGCTACCCATAGAGTCACTTATCGATTTTCCTCAAGAGGAATCTTGATGAGTGGATGGGAGATGGTAGCTTTATCCTGGGTATCACTGTCATGTCACAGGTAGACAGAGGCACAGTATACTAACCATGACATATGTCATGGCAAACTCCACTTACAATGTGTGTCGAAGGACAAACACACTCTCCGACTAGCATTAGAAATGGACTAGGGCACATCGCTAGTGTTTGCAAATGTACACCTATGTTGTGGAATACACTACCAATGTTGGACAAGCCTGGTTTAAGTAGTTCATATCTGAACATAATGCAACATGGTCAGATGTGCACAACTGGCCCCTAACCAGGCTGTTGTGCTCACTATGGAAATGTAAAGCAGTGATAGGACTAAAGCCCAGGATACTGTCCACCACAGTCAAAGTACTGAACCAGTACACTATACAGTACTACAGTGTTAGGTCAGTGTGAAAGGATGTTGACAACTGTATGCAAAGTATCCCATGCAAACCCTGCAGGCACAGTATAATCCTGTTGTGTTCACACACAAAGCAGTTGTACAGTAATTACACAACATGACACACAACCATAAACGGGAGATATTTGTTGAAGTTCACACTCATCCACAAATGTGGTGGGTTGCAGAGTTCAACATATGGAATGCTCACACTGGGCATGCTCACACACTTTGATAAATGAGACATATGTCAGACAACATGCCATGGGAAGGCTGAACTGGGCATGCTCACACACTTAGGTCAAATCTCAGTTTAGCAGTTGGCCACACATATCTGGTATTTTTACATGTTATTCCAAGAACCAACCACATTACAGCAATCTGCCCAGTGCACACAGTTAAATGACTACAGAGACATATGTGATATAGTGAATCCCTCCCATATGCAAACATCTTCCACAGATACACAAGTTGTTCATACAAACAGGGAATGCTATGGCAATAAAGACGTGCAAACAGTCTATCAGCAACAAATAATGTGCATTTGACAATTAAACATATGGGTGTAGAGGTCAACACTAGGCTGTTTGCCCTACGGAATGACAGCTTAGCCAGAGTGTGCTTGGCGTCTGCCTCCCCACAGGATGCACATTCCCCTTTCTAAACACCGATGATGTCAGCACCATATAAGTACAGCAGGAGAAGAGAAACCTTCCAGTAATGCGAATAGCGCGCTCCGCTAATGCATCCGTCTCAAGTGTCATAACATAGCTAGATAGGGGTTTGAATCCTGCAAATGCTGTGTGTGTGTGTGTGTGTGTGTGTGTGTGTGTGTGTGTGTGTGTGTGTGTGTGTGTGTGTGTGTGTGTGTGTGAGTGGGGTTGGTGTGTGTGCAAGTCTGTGGGAGAGAAATGTCCCTTTTGGCAACTGGGAAAACACACTACAGGATGCACATTCCCCTTTCTAAACACTGATGATGTCAGCACTCTATAGTACAGCAGGAGAAGGGAAACCTCCCAGGAATGCGAATAGCGCACTCTGCTAATGCGTCCGTCTCGAGTGTCATAACATAGTTAGATAGTGGTTTGAATCCTGCAAATGGCAAGTGTGTGTGTTTGGCTGAGGGGGGTAGTGTGTGTGCAATTGTGTGTGAGAGAAATGTCCCTTTTGGCAACTAGGAGAACAGACTACAGGATGCACATTCCCCTTTCTAAACACTGATTATGTCAGCACCCTATAAGTACAGCAAGAGAAGGGAAACCTCCCAGTAATGCGAATAGCGCGCTCTGCTAATGCGTCCGCCTCAAGTGTCATAACATAGTTAGATAGTGGTTTGAATCCTACAAATGCCAAGTGTGTGTGTGTGCAATTGTGTGTGAGAGAAATGTCCCTTTGGCAACTAGGAGAACAGACTACAGGATGCACATTCCCCTTTCTAAACACTGATGATGTCAGCACCCTATAAGTACAGCAAGAGAAGGGAAACCTCCCAGTAATGCGAATAGCGCACTCTGCTAATGTGTCCGTCTCGAGTGTCATAACATAGTTAGGTAGGGGTTTGAATCCTGTAAATGGCAAGTGTGTGTGTTTGGCTGAGGGGGGTAGTGTGTGTGCAATTGTGTGTAAGGGAAATGTCCCTTTTGGCAACTAGGAGAACAGACTACAGGATGCACATTCCCCTTTCTAAACACTGATGATGTCAGCACCCTATAAGTACAGCAAGAGAAGAGAAACCTCCCAGTAATGTGAATAGCGCACTCTGCTAATGCGTCCGTCTCGAGTGTCATAACATAGTTAGGTAGGGGTTTGAATCCTGCAAATGGCAAGTGTGTGTTTGACTGAGGGGGGTAGTGTGTGTGAGGGAAATGTCCCTTTTGGCGACTAGGAGAACAGACTACAGGATGCACATTCCCCTTTCTAAACACTGATGATGTCAGCACCCTATAAGTACAGCAAGAGAAGGGAAACCTCCCACTAATGTGAATAGCGCGCTCTGCTAATGTGTCCGTCTCGAGTGTCATAACATAGTTAGGTAGGGGTTTGAATCCTGCAAATGGCAAGTGTGTGTGTTTGGCTGAGGGGGGTAGTGTGTGTGTGCAATTGTGTGTGAGGGAAATGTCCCTTTTGGCAACTAGGAGAACAGACTACAGGATGCACATTCCCCTTTCTAAATACTGATGATGTCAGCACCCTATAAGTACAGCAAGAGAAGGAAAACATCCCAGTAATGCGAATAACACGCTCTGCTAATGCGTCCGTCTCGAGTGTCATAACATAGTTAGGTAGGGGTTTTAATTCTGAAAATGGCAAGTGTGTGTGTTTGGCTGAGGGGGGGTTAGTGTGTGTGCAATTGTGTGTGTGTGGGAAATGTCCCTTTTGGCAACTAGGAGAACAGACTACAGGATGCACATTCCCCTTTCTAAACACTGATGATGTCAGCACCCTATAAGTACAGCAACAGAAGGGAAACCTCCCAGTAATGTGAATAGCGCCCTCTGCTAATGCATCCGTCTCGAGTGTCATAACATAGGTGGGGGTTTGAATCCTGTAAATGGCAAGTGTGTGTGTTTGGCTGAGGGGGGTAGTGTGTGTGCAAATGTGTGTGAGGGAAATGTCCCTTTTGGCAACTAGGAGAACAGACTACAGGATGCACATTCCCCTTTCTAAACACTGATGATGTCAGCACCCTATACGTACAGCAAGAGAAGGGAAACTTCCCAGTAATGCGAATAGCGTGCTCTGCTAATGCATCCGTCTCGAGTGTCATAACATAGTTAGGTAGGGGTTTGAATCCTGCAAATGGCAAGTGTGTGTGTTTGGCTGAGGGGGGTAGTGTGTGTGCAATTGTGTGTGAGGGAAATGTCCCTTTTGGCAACTAGGAGAACAGACTACAGGATGCACATTCCCCTTTCTAAACACTGATGATATCAGCATCCTATAAGTTCAGCAAGAGAAGGAAAACCTCCCAGTAATGCGAATAGCGCTCTCTGCTAATGCGTCCGTCTCGAGTGTCATAACATAGTTAGGTAGGGGTATGAATTCTGAAAATGGCAAGTGTGTGTGTTTGGCTGAGGGGGGGTTAGTGTGTGTGCAATTGTGTGTGTGTGGGAAATGTCCCTTTTGGCAACTAGGAGAACAGACTACAGGATGCACATTCCCCTTTCTAAACACTGATGATGTCAGCACCCTATAAGTACAGCAACAGAAGGGAAACCTCCCAGTAATGTGAATAGCGCCCTCTGCTAATGCGTCCGTCTCGAGTGTCATAACATAGGTAGGGGTTTGAATCCTGTAAATGGCAAGTGTGTGTGTTTGGCTGAGGGGGGTAGTGTGTGTGCAAATGTGTGTGTGTGGGAAATGTCCCTTTTGGCAACTAGGAGAACAGACTACAGGATGCACATTCCCCTTTCTAAACACTGATGATGTCAGCATCCTATAAGTTCAGCAAGAGAAGGAAAACCTCCCAGTAATGCGAATAGCGCTCTCTGCTAATGCGTCCGTCTCGAGTGTCATAACATAGTTAGGTAGGGGTTTGAATCCTGCAAATAACAAGTGTGTGTGTTTGGCTGAGGGGGGTAGTGTGTGTGCAATTTTGTGTGAGGGAAATGTCCCTTTTTGCAACTAGGAGAACAGACTACAGGATGCACATTCCCCTTTCTAAACACTGATGATGTCAGCACCCTATAAGTACAGCAGGAGAAGGGAAACCTCCCAGTAATGCAAATAGCACGCTCTGCTAATGCATCCGTCTCGAGTGTCATAACATAGTTAGGTAGGGGTTTGAATCCTGCAAATGGTAAGTGTGTGTGTTTGGCTGAGGGGGGGTAGTGTGTGTGAGGGAAATGTCCCTTTTGGCAACTAGGAGAACAGACTACAGGATGCACATTCCCCTTTCTAAACACTGATGATGTCAGCACCCTACAAGTACAGCAGGAGAAGGTATGTGGCATGGACAATGACTGAGTCATATGTGTCCATGCCTCTGACTGACCTGTATGCTTGTGTTATGTGGTGGACCATAGTGCCCCACAGGCATATCACTGTGACCTTCACCTTGTCCAGCTTGGTGAGCGTGACCATACTGTACCGGACAATAAAGGTAGCTAACACAACTGTGGCAGGTGTGTTGTCTAGCCGTACAGGATGTGACTGGCACACAGGATTTGTGTGCTATGTGTTATGTGTGATGTGTTCAGGCATAACGTATGCTTGGGTGCCAGCTGCAGAGGTGTGTGCCGCTCAGGCAGGATGCTATTCTAAGGCTCCACGAATGGCCCAGTGTGTTCACGTGCTTGTATTGCTGTCAGTGTAGGTCTACATCAGACTGGTATTGTAGTCACTGTAGTATTGCATGCCACCTGACAGGTTATGCCAGTACTGGGTTCAGAGTGCTTAGTCCCCAGTTTGGCTATGTGGTTCCATCTCATACATGTGTTGTACGTCCATGTGTAGGGGAGAGGGTTGACTGTGTACATGTGGCAGCTGTGACATTGCCACATAACACACATATTCCACAACTGTAGCATAGAGGTGACTGACAACTGACCTTTGAACATGCTACCATAGTATTGTGATTGCCATGGTGATTAACAGTACATAGGGCCAATGGGAACAAGGTACATAGGTTCATAGGTTCATAGCGTCATACTAGGCAATCTGCCCTAGAGCATTTAAGAACCTAGCCAGAATGTGTTTGGCTGTCGCCATCCATTGTAAATATATCTTGCCATGCCCTTTTCCGAGGTTAGTATACTGTGCCTCTGTCTAACAGGGACACAGAAGTGATACCCGGGGTATACCTACAATGTCCCATCCACTCATCAAGATTCCTCTTGAAGAGAGTCAATGAGGAACTCTTCCTAACCTGGACTGGGATTTTATTCCAGAGTGAAGTGAGCCTCTGGGTTATGAATCTGTCCCTCCAGCATGTCCTATTTATTTCAGTGCTGAGGCTCAGGTCTCTCAAGCGTGTATCCCGATGGGATTTGGATATTCTCAGGTGCAGCATGCCCATTAATTCCGGGTTCGACATGGTGTTATACATTAGGCACAGATCACCTCTGAACAGGCGGTATGCCACTGAGTAGAGCTGGGGTTTATTTAACCGGTCAGCATATGGCATCTGTTTGAGCCCTTTGATCCTCTTGGTGAGGTACTTGTGGGGTCTTTCCAGTTGCTGCAGGTGTCTGGTAAGGTACATCCCGACAGGGGGATTGTACTCAATTATGGGCCTGATGAGGGATGAGTAAAGAGGCACGATGTCCTCCCCTGATGTAGATGTGAATCCCTTCATGAAGGGGTGGGCTATATACAATGTCTTTCTAACCACTTTGGCCACGTGGTTGTCAAATGAGAGAGTGCTATCAACTTGGGTCCCCAGGTCCCTAATTACTTCTTCTGTACATAATGGAGTACCACCTATGTGGTACTTTATGGGCACTTTGTTTTTGCCAAAGGGGATGACTATACACACTTTTGCATTCAGCTGGAGGCCATGGCTCTGGCACAAGTTGTCTGTTTCTATGATGCCCCTTTAGAAGATGCTTGTGTCGGCTGGAGAGTCGATTATGGCGGCCAGTTTGCAGTCATCTGCATATTTGGTCAGCCACAGTCCTTCCGTGTTGGCCTGTACCACCGATAAATATATACCAAACAAGAGAGGTCCCAGGGTTGAGCCTTGTGGGACACAACTCGTAACTGGTTTGGAGTCTGGCATGGCTCCAGCAATTCTAACCATGTGGGTTCTGTACTTGAGCCAGTTTGCAATCCATCTAGTGACATAGGGGCTTATATTTAAGCTGGTGAGCTTCTCTAGAATGCCCGAGTGGGGTATTGTTTTGAAGGCTTTTGCGAGGTCCAGGTAGGCTGTGTGAACCACCTTCCCCTCGTCAATGGCCTTGGTGACTGTTTCAAAGAAATCAACCAGGTTTGAGAGGCAGAATCTGCCCTTAACAAAGCCAAACTGGGTATGAACCAGTGTCTGTAGGTCCGCAATATCTATATGTATGTGGTCCATGATGATCCTTTCCATAGCTCTGCAGACCAAGCTAGTGTGGCTTATGGGGTGATAGTGTCCAGGATCCGTTGAGGCACCACCTTTCTGTAGAGGGACTACTGTTGCTGTACGCCACACTTTGGACACATATCCTGTAGTAAGGCTGGGATTGAACAGTAGGTTTATGTTTGGTAGTAGCATGTCTTGGTGGTCATGTAGGACACAGCCCGGGACACTGTCTCGTCCCATTGATGCAGTGTGTATTGCTTTGGAGAGGGTGGCTCTTACCTGAGCATCTGAGATGTCAGGGGGGCAGTACTCTGCTGGGATACATATTTGCCCTTTCAGTGTGGAGGGGGGTGAGAAGTTTGCACTGAACCTGTCAGCTAGAATGTTGGCAATGTCTGTGGGTTTGGTGTTTCTACTGACATTTTGGACTACCTCTGAGCATATCTGGGAATTACCACCCAGGTTGCTAACATAACTAAAGAAAACCTTGTGATTATCCTTAGTGTCCTGTGCAATTTCTCTCGAAGCTGGCCTTAGACAATCTTATGAGTGCCTGTAGTTATTTGCTAATACTGATCAGTGATGCCTTCCCTATTTGTGAATTTGCTGTATCATTTAGTAGCTTCCTCCTTCTATTGTGTAGTTTGTTTATGGCTGGGGTCCACTAGACAGGACGTCTGCCTTTGGAGGATTGGGTCTTGGTTTTATTCGGGATCACATAATCCATGCATTCCTGAAGGTGTCCATAGAATGCGTTTATAGAGGAATCTGCAGTCTGGTCTGTAGTTTCCACAGGCCTGGGGGCTTTGAAGGTTTCCACCTCAGTTATGAGGAGTGTGAATTTGCTTTAGAGAAGTTGTTCACTGTGGTGTTCTGGGCAGGGGGTGGGGTCGGGATGTGAATATCCAGTGAGATTAGTTTATGGTCCGATCTTACCAGTGAGGGATACACTTCTGGTCTGGAGCATAGAGTCCCCATGTTGGTGATGATCAGGACCAGTATGTTTCCCCTTCTTGTGGGAGTGATAACAAGTTGTTCCATAGCATTTGAGCTCATATTCTAGGAATCTTTGGCCTAGGGTGTTGGAGCTCGAGTCATGCTCCCAGTCCATGTTTGGGTAGTTAACGTCGCCCAATATAATGGTGTTTGGAGATACCTTCATATTTCCACTGTTCACAGGACGGCCGAGTGCAATTCTTGGGTTTGGGAGGGTGGTCTGTAGCAGGCTATAACCTGGAAGGCAGTTTCACCCATTGTTAGTTGCACATGGATAGTCTCTGATGCTTGGTGCTTTGCCACCAACCTGGAGGTGTGGGTATCTTTGATGAATATCAATACTCCCCCTCCATTTGTGGTTCGTTCCAAGTTTTGGGGCTGAAAAGCATGGTATGAGGTTAAACCTGGTAGTGCTGGCGTGCTCTTAGTAGCCCTGAACCAGGCATCTGTTACTGCACAGATATCGATGTTCTCCATGCCAAGGAGAGTTTCGGGTGCATGCATCTTGAGGTTTAGACTTCTGGCGTTGGGTAGCATTACTCTTAGTTTCTTATCCCTTGTGATACCTATGAAGGTGGGTTTGTCATTTGAGCCTTGCCTAACATAGGCACTATGGGGGTAGAAAGAGCCTTTGCCAATATCTGAAAGCCCAGGGGTGAGAGGTGCAGGCCGTCCCTAGCGAAGCAGGTGGTTCAACAGAAGATGAATATGTGAAGGTGTAGTGCCTGTGATTAGTTAGCAGTAGCATATATGACTGCTCACGTGGACACATGCCAGGTAAGTCATATGCACTGTATCACAGGCAACGTACATGTGAACAGGACAAACAGTGACATTCTGTCAAGTGAGACATGGACATACATATAGTAAGCTATGCAGATGGCACTAGGAGTCCACAGAAGCTCTATAACTATGCATTGCAGGTGGGATCAGTATTCCAGGGTAATTGCAAGCAAACATGCATGCATACAAAGCTACAGTAAACAGGGCTGCATGTAGTCCATTGTACAACAAACAAGCTGTACCACTTCCAGTAGGTAAGACTGCAAATATGCAGCCACTATGCACATGTACATGGAAATACACGGGTCAGATGGCTAGGGTCCAGTCTCAGCGCACACAAGTGTACAGACCATGTACTGTCAGGATGTACAATAACTGGATGGAAACCCATATGCTCATACCTGCAGTAATACACATGACAAATAACAGACACTGAGCCTTCACTCAGTGGTTCCATACTTAGTAGGATGTATGCTACCTGGCCTGCCACCACAGTATCCCTGACATATATGGAGACTCTCCCTCCTGTGACAGTTAGTTTTGTGTGTTGGGGCTGTCTAGCATGGTATGAGATGTGAGCTTGCAGTGCTAGGGTGCTCCTGTGTGTCCTGTACCAGTTGTGTAGTACTGCACACATATCAACATCCTCAAACATCCGCATTGCAGAGTCCAGTGTGGGCAACATGCCACTTGCAGTTTACATGTCCATCATATTACTACATTCATTACCTTATCCCTGTGCTACCTATGTATGTAGCCTTCTGTTGTCATCATTACCACCAGTATGCCAACATGTGCAGATGATACACTATGGTACTTACCATGGGTGTAGACAACAGTACATGACAATCACACCCTTACTGCATCAGGCATGCTGTGATATACCCATAATTAATTCAGCACACAGTACTGTTAACAACATAATACTATTACTACACATCTATGTGGTCACCCTGTGCATCAGCAACATGTTAACCTGTACCTGCACAGTTGTTAGAGATTGCAGGAGGTGGCACAGTTTCATCATATGCACAGGGTGTGAACTTGGTATGCCTGAGTCAGCCACCGATACCACAGATTGACATGTATGTGTATGTGTGTTGGTGAGGGACAGCAGTAGAAGGTGGGGCAATGTTGATGCAGTGTGTGCGTGTATGTGGTAGCCCTAGGTGTTGTCAATTCGCATGTGCGTATGGATGCACACAGTTCCACCTCATGGCTGCCATATACTGGTGTTTGTGGACAGCCACAGACTGTACCTGCCAGGTCATACAGATCAGTGTCTCTGGCCACGGACACGGTACCTGTGCCTTGCAGGGGTGCTACGGACCATATCCGGTACCAACCCAGACTGGGTACTGTCATCAGAAGCAGGTGTTCGTTGACTGGACACAGATCCCTGTCGGGCCTGGCCAGAGCCACGTGCACGTGGTCTCCTGGGGCGGTCTGATGACAGCACAGACCCAGCATTGCTGGGGCTGCTGCTGGCACTACGGGGCGGCCGCGGCCCTGTTGTCGTCCCCGATGACTGCCAGCTGCTGCTGTTGCTGGCATACAGTCATGTTGATGCCTCAACCATCCACCATCGCCCTGGCTCATGGACATGTAGTTGTGGAACCGGTCTAATATGTCCCCACAACGTCTATGACATCGGTGAAATCACGGATGGCAGCTGCAATGTCACGCATACTGTCAGTCATGGCTGTGCGACATGCTGTCAGCTCCCTCAGACCCTGTCTGGTGTACCGTTCCATACGTGACTGCGCCTGCATGACAGCCCGAAACATAGCTGAGGTTGTAAGACCTCTGTGGGCACGTCTGACAGGGGCAGTACGCCCATGGATGCTCCCACGAGAACCCCTGGACATCTGTCTGTGTGGTACCATCTCTGGGCCATGCCCATGGCTGCTGTGTGGGGAGGCATGTGCCACAGATACCACATTACCCTGGTCAATGCCCACTGTATGCTGTCCATCACCTAGGGACATTGGTGACAAAGGGTGTATTGGCAGGATAACTGTGCGCATTGATGGGGTCGACAGCTGTGTACTGTCAATCGGCTGACCAATGGCAGACCCTGGCATACCTTCTTGTGCCTTTACACAGATGTCATCATTATCAGTACCCATGGCACCTGATTCAGGTTCCCTGCTACATGACACCAGAGCAGTACCAGAACCTGTGGGAGGGAAACAGGAAACACAGTTTACAATATCTACACATTACCAGTGATGCACACATGCACACATGCACACATGCACAGGTGCACACATGCACACATGTGCACATGCGCAGGTGCACACATGCACACATGCACACGTGCATAGGTGCACACATGCGCACATGCACACGTGCACAGGTGCACATGCACACATGCACACATGCGCACATGCATACATGCACAGGTGCGCACATGCACACGTGCACACATGCACACAGTTTCACACAATTGTACAGTACTCAGTATGCGTGATATCAACACACAGACACAGACACACCTATATGCATACAAAGAGCACTACTAAGTGAGCCTAATATTACTATTACTATCAAGACTATTACAGGAATTGTTAATACACACTCACCAGCATGGATACGCTGCATTGCTGTTACACCGGAGGGACCTGCAGACGTGAAGAAACTAATGTCAGTGGGCACAACTGTGCCATTGTTACTGAGTATGATACAGGTTAGTAGTACAACAGTCGCCTTTCAGAGGTCAGCTGCTAATATTGAGGATATCACACTTGCACATTAAATACTATGGTGACAGCTACAAACCAAGGACACACCTTACACATGCATTAACTACCAGTGTACACAACAGTCAACTATACATATGGCATATTACCTGCACATTCACTGTCTTGCTGCTGCGTGGCTCCAGCCTCCATCATAATGCATGTCTGCTGCTGTTGTTGTTGCTGGCGGACTGGAGCCACTACACTCATGAGTAGTCCCTCCAGTCTGGTGAGTGGGGGATGTGTAGCCACCCCACCACCTGTGGCGACCTGTTGCCTGTGGATATCCGATGCATGCTGACGGACATTTCTGATTAAATCACTGCAGTGATGTCGTACCTGCTCATATGTCCTATTCGTGCCTATGTCATTTACCCGACAGACCAGGTCTTGCTACAGTGCAGCCCTCTCCTGCTGATTCTGGCTGGTGCGGGAAAAGAGTATTGCATAATCCCGCACCAGGCTCTGGTGTATCTCCTCATCCTCAGCTGTGGAGTAAGTGGGATTCAGCGGGTGAGCCATGTACCTGAAAAAGAAAATAACCTGATATCAGCAATATATGTCAGCAGAATTTGGCACACATACTACACATGCTACTCGACTGTTATGATACAACATATCTCACATATATAGCATCTGTCTGTCTATTGGTGGATACACATGTAAATGGCCAGGTATCAGTGCTCAGCCAGCAACTGTGCAACAGTACCTGGCACACTCCATATGACATACTACCAAACCCAGCAGTCAGAACACTGATTCAGGTCAAGAGCACCTCCTCACTCTGGGGGTTTGTATCCAGGTACTGTATGGCCTACATCATCAACTACTGTGAGTTGACCACACACTAATTGCCCTGGATATACATATCCCACCTCCACCACCAGCACAAACGACTATAGTGAATAACATTACAGATGCAAACTTTACACTTTGTAACAGTGACATGGTATCCTTTCAGCCCACTGGCCAGTGGCAGATACAACCCACAATGCTGACCCCTACACAGTTGCTTTCTACAGACATCTCCAAGAATGCATGGATCATGCAATCCCATATATGACCAAGACACTCTCCACAAAGGGACAGCATCCTGTCCGGTGGACCCCAGCCATAGACAGATTGTATTACAGAAGATGGAAGCTACTGCAAGACAGACCATACTTCCATAAAGGGAGGGCATGTCTGAGCAGCACTAGTAAGGATCTATTTTCCATCATACAAACATCCATGGGCAACTTTGAGAGGGAAATCAAGAAGGACACTACAGATAACCAGAAGGCCTTCTTCAGTTATGTTAGCAACCTGGTCAGAATCCATCCTCTATGCCCATAGATAGTACACAACAACAAATATTTCACTGACACCACAGATATTGACAACATTGTGGCAGACAGGTTCAGTGCAGGTGTCACCCCGCCCTCTCCCCCAAAATAAGACATAGTTATCCTAGCTGACTGTAACCTCCCTGTCATCACAGATGTCCAGGTGAGAGCCGCCCTCAGGAAAGCAGAATACACAACATGACTGGGACCTGATGATATCCCCAGTTGCATGCTACATAAACTCTGACAGGAGCTAAACACACATATAGAAGTGCTATGTAACACTAGCCTGACTACAGGATATGCACCTGTACACTGGCTCACAACAGCAGTGGTTCCACTCCACGAAGGAGGCACCTCAACATACCAATACAATACAACACAATACATTACATTACAATACAATACTATACAATATGCTATTACCCCTGGGACTACAGCAGCATACTGTTCTGCTACCCTGACCATTGTGACACATGTGGTGTGATGGTACCTGCTGCTGTCACACAGTTACACAGGATGACTCATATGGCATATTACCTGACTAACATTCAGCAGGGGTATGTGTGGCATGTACTCATGGGGAGTCTTGCTTCTTAACACTGTGTGGTTTATTGCAGGGTATGTCTTATCTGTGGGTAGGAACTTTTACCTCCACATGTGCTCTCTATTGCAGTGGCATGGACGACACACAGCAGTCATTCAGGTTGTGGATGGTGTGAGGTGTTACTAAGGTTGTTGGACATCTGTCATGGGTGTGACTTACGTATGTAAATCCGGGAGTGGTAACCTCTATGTGGGTAGTATATGTGTACTCTGTGGTGTTGTCAGTCACTGTGCATTGGTAATGTGTTTGAGTGCATTGTCACAGTGTTGTACATGTCACTGTGTCCTTCTCCATATCTGTAGCTGTCATGTGAGGTCCATACCATGGCATCCATTATGTGGTGTGGAG
This sequence comes from Protopterus annectens, assembly GCF_019279795.1. Classification (NCBI taxonomy): domain Eukaryota; kingdom Metazoa; phylum Chordata; order Ceratodontiformes; family Protopteridae; genus Protopterus; species Protopterus annectens. Next base: position 8,888 of record NW_025061451.1, on the reverse strand, counting down.
GGGTACACCGACCTACATGTCCATAGCTGACACACCATGTCTGCTGACACATACCATGTTCAGGTATTCCAGGAATAGTGTGCCACTGTGAATATCATTGGGGCCACTATTGTACACATTTATGACCCTGTTCACCCCTGACACATGCAGTGGTGGGCAGCCAATCACATATCTGGTGGTTACTGGTGTAGGTGATTTGAAATGTGGTATGGTACTCCGGTTTTGACACTGGTGTTCACTCCATGCCTTTGTCACCAGGCACCTGTTGCAATACATCTGTACACATGTGCCTCACTCAGAATTTATATACATCTCTCTCTCTCTCTCTATATATATATATATATATATGTATATAGATATATTGGCTAGGCTTAAAATGGCTTGCAAGGGCAGTTAGCCTAGTACTAATCTATGAATCTATGAATATATATATATATATATATATATATATGTCTGTATACATATACACATATATATATATTGATGTACATATATTGCTATAGATGTGGAGAGGGGGGACACACAGAGGGGGTGAGAGTGACAGAGGGGGTGGGACAGGGTGTGTTGAGGTCGTCATATACAGTCATACCTGTAGATAGTCAGATCAGTCTGTCTATGTATATGTATCTACATATATCTATATCTGTATGTGTGCATTACATATATATGTTTGTACATATTCTATCTATCTACATCTGTCTATGTATTCCTACATCTCTCTCTATGTATGTATACATATATGCATATCATATATATATATATATATATATATATATATATATATATATATATACATACATACATATTTTGGCATACATACGTATCCATATGATAGACAGGTATATCAACATGTTTGTCTACCATACAGTATACACACACTAACATACTGCTAAACATACATAACTGTGAAACCTACTTTGTACATTGCACTACAACCTACAGTCAACCTACATTGATATGTGCACATAGATGCTCTCACATACAAATGTATGTACAGCCTTCACTGATAGTTGCTGTATGTCCCCTGCCCTTTACACATCTTCATATACATATGGATACAGACCAATGACACATATGGAGGGTTCATAGTATGTAGATCTTTATAGTATTACTTTACATTACCTGTGTTTGTCACAGCTGCTTGTGTTGTCGTCTGGTTTTCTGTCCTGCTGCTCCACTTCCCCGTTGTCAGCTTTCAGGTGGCTGTTGCTGAACAGTTTTGTTTGTGTCTGCTTAATTTCAATTTTCTCTGTCTCTGTCTCTCTCTCTCCGTCTGTCTGTCTGTCTCTCACGTCCTCCTCAGGGTGCAATGAAAGTATTGCATGTGTGGACTGGGAGTACAGCATACTTTTGTAGGTATCTGCATATGCCCATGTGATGGCCTCTGCACCAATTGTTAGCCAGCATTTGCTAATTGTATGCAGCCAGTTGTGTACTGATTGCAGTTCTCACTGTGATTTCAGAACAGTGCTATAAAAAGGTATGTGAGATAGGCATAGCCCTTTCAGATTTTAAGGGCAGGGACCATGCTGGTATACTGTGGACAATGTTCTGTGAGTGTAAAGGTTGGTATCTCTCTCATATTTCCAGCTGTGTTGTAGATTAACATTCCTCCATTCATTTCTCCAGTTTCCTGTACTAACTGTGTATGTACACTGACACCTACAACTACTAATACTGTTAATGTGTGTGTGTGTGCTTTCCTTTCACTTTTGCTTGCACTTTGTTGCTAAGGCTTCAATATTTGCCCTTTACAGTCACTACTTGTATGCCTGCTAGGTGTCCTGACTGTAGTGTGCTGCTGTAGCTTTCCTATTTTCCATGTACATTCACACCTTGGAATGCTTGCTATATCTGCTAGGGTGTTACAGCATGCAGTGTGGTCTGGCCATGGTGTGGGCCTTGACATCTATTAGGGTATTTGAGTATGCTGCTGAGCAGGCCCCAGAGACTCTCCGGTTCATCTGTTATCTGCCTCATGGAATGGTACATATCAGTGGGGTACACCCATTAAATTGTCTGGTATGCTGCAGTTGTGACTGTGGGTTAGCATGAGCATATGTATTACTACACTTATTCTGCCATGCAAGTGGTGAATACTTTCAGGACTCCATAGTTACCATTGCATGTGTTGTTACACCTTTCTGCCTACTGTTTGTACATTTCACATAGAGTCTGTGGGGCATCCTGTAAGTCATTCACTGTTGCTATGTCTAGGCTCTTAACTATTCAAATATGGTGGTGTCAGACCTCTCATGTGTACAAATATTTGCAGGTTGTCCACATTTCTGCCTCATATTTTGGTCAATATCTCATGCACAGCTTTTTCTGGCAAATCACTCTGGGCTCAAGTCAGAATATAGTGACAAACATTCAAGTTTCAGACTTCATACCCTTCCAAACATCCCACAAAATGCAGACCCTGTTACTCTCTGAACTGTCTGCGTTTGTTGTAACATTATTTGTAATGTGTCCCTGGTTTTGGGCCTTTGCTCCACATATTTTATTACTTGGTCTGGGTGTGTTCCTGTAAGAGGTTGTGGGGTATGGGCAGTGATTATCCTGCTGTGAGTATGTGTGTGGCTTGCAAGGTGCTATAGTGACATTATTACCTACTAGCTACCAACTAGCATGGCTGTTTCTGTTCACACACTACTATTATGGAAATCCAGTAGTTTTGACAGTAATTCTAAATGACATGCTTTGTGTACTACACATCCTATATTCCCTTTACATTCATTCCTACTATTACATGATATATTTATTTTAGCACAATGTTCTTGTATAAGAGTCATGGCTTAGTGGTAAGTCATGCAGACTACTGTTTCCAAGGTCCTGGGTTCGGGACTGCCAGTGGGATTTTATTTTGCTTCTGAACTGACTACAGGACCTGTCAATCAAAGTGTCTAAGGCACTTTTAAGCAGTTGTAACCGGGTTAGCGCTGGTTTGCACAGAGCTCACGCATGCGCACTGGCGTTCAGCTCTGCGCACACCCGCTTACAACCACTTAAACGTGCTTACTCTTGCGCACACCCGTGCTATTTTCTTTGAAAGAAATGAAAATGGGGAGACAGGAAAGTGGTGAAAAAGGGGTCACAAAGAGTGTAAGACAGTAGGGAAACAAGCTTGGGTTTTGCAGGAGGAATACAGGTAAGGCCCATAGCTGCCCATTCCTTCATCAGCAACAGCTGTGCATATGTTTGTAATTTGGTGTGACATTTGATACCTTCCACCCCTGAGAGAGGTGTAAGGACAACAGTAATACTTGTTGTACAGCCAATTGTAATTGATAGTTTCCATGTCTGGTAGACATATGTGTGGAATGGGCAGCTATGTATGGGGCGTAATTTTTTTGTGGGTACAGAGTGCCCTTTTTTTTTTTCAGGTGAGAGTGGTATGTCAGGTGAAGGAAGTCGGTACAGCTGGGGAGGTAGGTTGGGTAGGTAAACAGACAAGAGAAACAAGACGCATACAGGGGCGGTGTATGACACATGTGGGGGGTTACACAATTGACGGGACAGAGGTTTGGATATCCAGAGCCCATGAGCCCACAGATGGCAACAGTGGAACTGATATCCCCACCCATAGGCAGTTGCCACTGTTCCTTCACTGCCCAGGACGGGGCTGTGCTGGGGGCTGTGTAAGCCGGGCAACAGGCATGCCCGTAAGTTGTGCCACCCGTGCCTCAAGCTAGCGTAGGGGCTCGAGAACAGAGTCCCGAATCTCCCTACGCACCACATTCCGGACGCTACAGAGGGTGAGTGGTGGTTCTCCTCTGGCCACACTTGCAGGGGGGGGGGGCGAGCCCCATCCCCTGCAGCACTTCCACCCGCAGGTGGCACAGGGCCACTGGAGGAGGGTCCAGACTCGGCACTAGTGCCAGGTGCACTCGCCAGCTGAGGTGGGAGAGGTGGGTCCGCTGGAACCCGCCTTCCCTGTCGTCCTATGTTTTGCATTATGTCATGACAGTTTGGGTTAGTGACATATAATACCATTCACAATTAGTTGTAACAGCATGCATTACTATTCCCATTAACCAAACACCCAGATATTCACACCATTTAACAGCGTGCATAACACATGCATAATTTGAACAGCAATACACAGTCCAACAACATGTAGGGTTAATTGATGGCAACAGGCCATCACGTTTGGATGTATGAACAGGGCAGATGCATCAACGGACATGCAAATATATATGACCCAACAGGACAAACGTCCAGAGGTGTTAATTGTGATTGCACATACGATTTTCACGTGGAATGGGTTATATGTGATTATAGGGTGGGGTGAAGAAAATAATATTAACACCTTCAAATACCAATACATATGCTGTACATTTCTAATAGCTACAGATATATACACACTACTGTTCTAACTACAGTTTCCTATATGATAACTATTTCAACTTGGTGATAGGACTGTTACTGCAACATCAATATACATTTTATTGTTCTTCATACACATTCATATCTAGCTTTGTTCAGCTACATCATCCTGCTACTTTTGCTTTATATAGCTGTAGACAAGTGTGGATGTTTGGTATATCAGACAATCATACTATCTGCATATTGCAGACTGAGAGCAACATATCCAGATTTTGGGATACACATTCCAGATGCAGCAACACTTTGAACAGATTTAGCTGTTTGGTTTTGATTCTCACATGCATTTCATTCTGTCTTGACTGCAGTATACTTTATTCAGGGTTATTACTACTGTATTGCTGGATTCATGACACTTTCTCACACTCTCTCACTTGTTTTCATTTTACTATTCAGGATGGTACTTACTTCTAGGCTTTATTGACATGTTTTACCTGTAGTTATTACAATCCTTTCCAGCAGTCTCACTTCTGTCATGTTTCAGTATTTCAACAGGGATATATTTCACACATGTGATTTCATCATCTTCTGCAGCTATACTTTTCAGCCTGCTGCAGGTTGTGTACTATTTTCTTACAGGTGGGGCATTTTTATTTCAGAATTTATGTCAGATATTTTCATTTTTCTGTTTGGCTTACAGGCTGCAACACACTTTTGTAATCAAGCAATACTTGCAGACACTTTCACACTGTTACTTGCACATTTTATTCCTTAGTGACTACACTGCACTCTTTCTGACTGTCATACTTTTATATTTCTTTACATTTACTGGTAGTGGATTACTGACCTGCCTGGTGGTGCAACAGCACCAGCCTATCGCCATAGGCTCTGCGGTTCGCAGAACGGACACCTGCAGCTGTAATATAAATGAAGTAATATTGGAATACACATCTCCATAATATCAGCTAGTTTAATTTCTTACATACATAATTAAATGTAACTTACTCAGTAGTGGGGCGTTGGGCATTTGCCGGGCCTCCTGGATCCAAAGGTTCAGTTGGTCCTGCTTGCGTCTCTTCAGGTCCGCATGGTGGTGACGGACCTGCTCACCAGTCCTTGGAATCCCTGTGGCACTGGTGAGATCATGAGCCAACCGGTCCCACGCCTCAGCCCTGTATACTCCCCAGAGGACCTGGCCCTGCATGTGTTGGGCCTCATGATTGCGGACTAGGAGCCAGACCATGTACCTGGACTCCTCAATGCCCCACCTCTGTGCTCAAAAGCAACTACCCTCTCCTACTCCTGTCATTCTGCCTGCAGTTCAGTTCTACAATCGTTTATGCTGTGTATTCCCACCTATGGGGCTTATACAGTCCGTTTTTCTCGCACATATTTGTGATTGGCCATTTTGGAATTGTATCAACTTCAGTAAACCTGCATTGTCATGCTCCACTTTGTATTCATTCCTATATATTAGCTATTATTGCATTTATAGGTACTGCTGTCATGGCTTAGTGGTTTGGTACCTTGACTATGGTGTATAGTATCCTGGGTTCGAACCTGGCCACTACTTTTTATTTTTCATGACTGTCTAGACATGCTGAGGGGTGTGTCTGTGTAAAGGCAGTTTTGATACGGCTTGCTCAACATTGCCCGTCGGTTAGCTTGTTTGCGCGGTGCTCAGCTATGCGCAAACGGGGTACGCTGGTTTAAGCCTCATTTGGCTATCGGCACGCATATTATGCTCAGCTGAGCTAGGGGCACTTAGATTCAGCGTGTTAAACCACTGCTCAGCTACGGGCACTCATTTTGCACCAGTTAAACCACTGCTCACGTACGGGCAGATGCACTCACCCTGTTAAACTGTAGCTCAGCTATGGGCACATCTGGCATTTTTTATTCTTTTGTTACCTCACATTTCTTCAATATAAATGGGCTATTTCATTACATTTTACATAAAATGTGGTTTTATGTGTACATATTTGTCAGGGACTTGTTTCGTGCTTATTTTGCTAAAAATAAAAATTGGTGTTATGGGGGCTCGAACCATGAATGCCTGCTCTTCAGCCAACATCTCTAATGCTACGCTATTGCTTCTTGGCTTACTTTGCATATTTAGTTCTTATATGCTTTCCCACTGACTGCTAACTGTAGCTGCTTACGGCACGCTCAGCATAACGGCACTCACGGTTAAACATTTTTACAATTTAAAAAAATATATATAACATGTTTATTTATATATTTTCTGTTCATAGTCTGTGGGGGCATGTCTTGTGTTGTGTTTATTCACATTTCCGTGGACTCTGTCTTGAGTGTATACTTTGGGCACTTTTACTCTTCTGGGGGCGTGTCCGCTTACAGGGCTCGGCCTATGGACACGCCCCCTACTGTCTTACACGGACCGTGTTAGCCTTAGGTGTGATTCAGCATGCTCTCATGAATATGCAAAGCATGCTGACATCACTCCGTTTAACTGCAGCCTCCGTGTAAGAGTTATAACTCTTACACGGAGGCTTCGTGAATCCTGCCCATAGTGTTTAAATAATTCTATCTCATATGATCTATTGTACATAACTCTTACTATTCTGTTTTTGAGCTGTCTTAAGCTGTATTCTGCTCTCTGTACTGTTTCTCAAGTGTTTTTATCTGTTGTACATAACTCTTACTGTATTATATCTGTTCTGGCTCTCTTAAACTTTACTCTGTTTTACTTTAACATTTCTCTAGTATTTTTATCTCAAGAATGTATTAACTACCTGTTTTTATTTTTGATTTTTAATCCTTTTTTTTCACCATGTAACAATATTTTATACTTTGTATATCTGTGTGGAGCTTTTCTCCGCGGGCCTCTAGTGAAAATGGAAATATATCCAGCTAGACTAGCGCGGTCAACAAATGTAAAATAAATAAAATAAAAAAAATAAAATAATTATATAATTATCAGTCAAGTTATGGGCTCGGAGTTGGTAAATAACTACATAATTATGAGTGAGGGTATGGGCCCAGAGTTCGTAAATAATTATATAATTATCAGTCAGGTAATGGCTCGGAGTTGGTAAATAATTATACAATTATCAGTCAGGGTATGGGCTCAGAGCTGGTAAATTATATAATTATCAGTCAGGGTATGGGCTCGGAGATGTTAAATAATTACATAATTATCAGTCAGGGTATGGATCGGAGTTGGTAAACAATTATATAATTATCAGTCAGGGTATGGGCTCGGAGTTGGTAAATAATTATATAATTATCAGTCAGGGTATGGCTCGGAGTAGGTAAATAATTATATAATTATCAGTCAAGGTATGGATCAGAGTTGGTAAATAATTATATAATTATCAGTCAGGGTATGGGCTTAGAGTTGGTAAATAATTATATAATTATCAGTGAGGGTATGGGCTCGAGTTGGTAAATAATTATATAATTATCAGTCAGGGTATGGCTCGGAGTTGGTAAATAATTATATAATTATCAGTCACGGTATGGATCAGAGTTTCTAAATAGTTATATAATCAGTGTATGGGCTTAGAGTTGGTAAATAATTATATAATTATCAATGAGGGTATGGGCTCAGAGTTGGTAAATAATTATATAATTATCAGTCAGGGTATGGCTCGGAGTTGGTAAATAATTATATAATTATTAGGTTATGGGCTCAGAGCTGGTAAATTATATAATTATCACTCAGGGTATGGGCTCGGAGTTGGTAAAAAATTATATAATTATCAGTAAGGGTATGGTGCAGAGTTGGTTAATAATTAAATAATTATCAATCAGGGTATGGATCATCACTGGTAAATTATATAATCAGTCAGGGTACAGGCTTAAAGTTGGTAAATAATTATATAATTATCAATGAGGGTATGGGCTCGGAGTTGGTAAATTATATAATTATCAGTCAGGGTATGGCTCGGAGTTGGTAAATAATTATATAATTATCAGTGAGGGTATGGGCTCGGAGTTGGTAAATAATTATATAATTATCAGTCAGGGTATGGGCTCGGAGTTGGTAAATAATGATATAATTATCAGTCAGGGTATGGACACAGAGTTGGTAAATAATTATATAGCTATCAGTCAGGGTATGCGCACAGGGTTGGTAAATAATTATATAATTATCAGTCAGGGAATGGGCTCAGAGTTGGTAAATAATTTTATAATTATCAGTCAGGGTATGGCTCGGAGTTGGTAAATAATTATATAATTATCAGTCAGGGTATGGCTCAGAGTTGGTAAATTGTTTAATTATCACAAACAAAAGTGAGTGAATGGCAAACTGCAACAAAGCACGGACAACTTCGTAAAACAAAAAGCAGTTTATTGTAAGCGCTTTCGGTTGAGGTAATACCCAACCTTCATCAGCCAAAATATTACATAATAAAGCTTCCTACTTATATAGAATTACCCTAAACAGATTTACAAGATTAGCGAATAACAATTAACTCAATTAGTTCAATTCTACAGAATTACAAATTTAAAGCGCCAATGGGTTAAAAACGCCAATGGGTTAAAAACGTATAGTAAATAGCCACTCAGTCACAATTATTATAAAAAGCACAGAG
>NW_025061450.1:0-10624 GCF_019279795.1 Protopterus annectens | reverse complement strand
TGTTCCCAGTGAGGCGAGCCAGTGCGGACAGCCCCTGTCAGCCACTTTCTTGAGCTATTGTCTCTCCTGCTCATCCGTTCATGCTGCATTTCTTTCAGTTTCTTGCCCTCAATAATGCCTCTTTTCTTTTTTTTTCTTTTCTCCCTGTTAGATATGTTTTCATTTTCCATTAAGATAGCATTTACAGTATTTTTAACTATCATTTCTAACAACCATATACATATTTTCAACTTATTTCGACTTTCAGTTGTATGTCACGGCTGTGTGTTGTTAAATATCAGAATTAACAGATCAGTTATCAGAGATATAATATTGGAGTTATCGCAGAGTGTCCAACAAAGATAGACCTTTCTTCTGAGGATTATTTACCAACGCCTGGGATAGATTCGTAGTTCTTTCATTTTTATTTCCATCCATGCAGTTGTCTTCGCTCTTTCCTTCTTTTCTAATGTGGCTTCGCGACTCCTTACCGGCTAAGACAACACTGCTACAAGGCAAGTCAGAGTGTAGGGGGGCGTGTAAAGCCTGGGGTGCTCACAGCACCATTGCCGCCAGCTATACTGGCTTAGCTGATGTCCTGTGCCACCTGAGATATAGTCAACTCTCGAAGAAAGCAAGCACCTGCACGCTCTACTGGCACTTCTGCTTTAACTGCATTTGCTCCTTCTCTGCCTTACATGTTCCTTTCCAATCAATACCCAGCACATCTTCTCACCTGCTGCGTGCCATATTTTACCCACCAAAAGGTGACAGCCATCTATGGCTGCATTAACTCACTCAATCTCTGCAAACCCAACCTGCTGGAAAACCCAAACTGCGCACCGCAATACTCTGCAAAGTGTCAGTGCACAATTCTACCGTGTTGCAGTCTGTGCGCGGTTTGCAAAATGATCGTTAGTCTTACCGTAATACCTCTTCACTTGTTTTGTGGAACATAATATACAAGGCTCATCAGACATTTTTCCCATTGTATTAACACAAAGCTTATTCATAATATCTCCAAGGGGATGGCGGTATTTACACGGTTAAATCTCTGGCGTTTGAGTTTGTAGTGCGGCGGAGAGGTTTCCCCTTTGCTGTACTTTTGCAGATGGTGGTCTTATGTCTCTGTGGGCATAATCGGTTGGCAGCGTTGGCTGTTAACCGGAAGGTTGGTGGTTCAAGCCCACCCAGGGACGCTGCTTCTTGCTACTGCAGAGACCTCAGGTGCTGACCCGTTAATAAAACTGATCTTCCAGGCCGTACTTACTTTGGGGTACTGAGGAAACCGGGTCAGGCTTCCTAGCGATCGACCTGCCAGAGGCCTTGTGGCCACCTACCAACCTGTAAAGATGTTACTAAAAGAGCTGCGGTTTTATTTTAAAATACTTAGCATCTGTGCATTTAAACACATTTGAGCGTAATCTAAAAGCGTTGGCAATTGTTTCTGTGCCCTTGCAATCCGTACGACAACTGATATACTGTCGCACAGCAGAGCAGGATTTTCTCAATTGAAGCAGTTTTATCTGAAGCGATCAAGAGCACATTTAAAGGTATCTCAAACCAAGGATTGGGTTACTGGAATCGAATCTGTTATGCTTCATCACGCCTACCAACCTTCTCTTATCCTGCACTAGCATAATGGGCGCACTGGGGATCGAACCCAGGACCTTCTGCGTGTTAAGCAGGCGATGATAACCACTACACTACAGAACCTGCTGGCGCAGCCTCCTCTCCTGGAACATCTCACTCACAATACTCTGGCTAGCTAGCCATGCCCAGCTATTCGCTAGCAACTGTCTGTCTCACGATATCGTTACACCTATAGCTTTATTGCAATAGATGGAGGCAGATGGGTAAATACGTTTAACATGTGTGCACATGCCTGCATGCCTTACTTTTGCGCAGACGGGACGTATCGCGCTAGTCTACTGACTCTTTGCAGCCCATGATTTCCCTGCGGCTTCCGAAACTTATCGCGACAAATGGCTTCGAAGTTAGTTTCCGCGTGTTAGAAGTGTAGCACGCTGACGAAATAAAACAGAACGCATACGTGTTTGCAGTAATTAATCGAATATATTTAGAAAGTGTGGCTGAACAGTGTGAGCAACTGACTGGCGAAGGTCCGACCGGTGCGAGACCCGGTAAGAGAACTATAGGTAGAAAACTGCAATCTTTCAAGTTGCTGAGCTACCTTGCCCCTTATACTAGGCCGACACCAGGTTGAGCTTCAGCACTACAGGTAGGGGCTGACCATCTGGAAATCTGTGCTGTACTCACTGCTGAAAACGGTGATAAGCTTGCGGAAGCTTCGTGTACGGGCTGACAGCTTCAGATTACTAAGCCGCGGATCTGCAGAAGGGGACTGTTAAAAGGAGTCAAACCAAAACAAGAATGCCCCATTGGTGAGTCTGGTTAAGGTCCTCATCCATCTAGCGCCGGTCACTAAATGAGTTTTGTCAGAATGTCGAGACCGCGTACCACAGAAATAGAATAGATGCGATATAACTATTAATAGGTTGATTTAATAGTACACAGGCATGATCCAGTGCTCTACGATGACAGACAGACCAAAAGAGCTATGTCATGCTCCCGTCGAGAAATCCGAACCCGGTCTCAGCGTGACGAGGCGAGGATTTCTGCTCTACTACTTGAGGAAGCGGCACTTTCGACCCATAATCCCGACGGACAGACAAGTCCATAGGGGACGCTTTACACTTAAAGGTTACTGCAATCATTTTTCTCTACTGTACTTCAAATGGTATTTTGCAGAATGAGTACGGCCTTAAACTACATAGCTCATTTTCCTTTGAATAGATAAAGTGGGGCAATCTGTGGCGAATTAATTATTAAGTATTAGTTACATGTGGGGAAGAGTTGTCGCAGGAAGCTCACCCTTTCGGCAGCTGGAATGAAAGTGAGCTATCAGCCAAAAGAAACAAATGATTTTGAATTCGAAGTCTCTCGGCCTTCAACTGAATGAGCGAGATGTTCACAACTGAAGGGAGTTCTTTGTCTCTGAAGCTGCTCCCTCCGTGTCTTAAATTACTTCTGATACTCAGGAAGTGGCGAAGAATGTAACATTGAGTTTCGGGCGTGTGGCGTCAGGGGATATGGCTTCGCTGACCATTGGATAAAGAGGAAGGCATTAGAAAAAGACTGAATCAGAACGGATGGCAATCTATATGAAGACATAAACACCTTGTCTTTGACGAAGAGATGCCACCACCAGGGCGTGACTGATGGAAAACTAGAGCACATAGCTGTCATAAAGGGAGGGTGAAAAATCCAGAAACCCAAACAACTCAGGATGGGGCACAAGTTGCTGGACCTCGCTTTGATAAAGACAAGAGGAGTTTATTAAGTTCACAGAGACGAAAAACTGAGCTTCGTTTAATGAAGAGGTGTGATGACATCTGTGCTGAAAGCGACACCGTCCGTTTGCCAGTCAGCTGGTGACAAAAGAAGGAATGCGTGGGAAAAAATGCGTGGTAAACCGCCTTCTGGTCATGCTAATGGCTGGTAAAACAAGTTGGACACCGTGGTTACTCCAGCTTTTCAGTTTGTCGAATAAACAGATTTGCCCCTTCTGCTCATGGTATCACATCTGTCATTGCAGCGGTGGGATCTCTTTTAATTAGAGAACCCGGTGACAAAAAGGCTATAAAAATGAAATGTCACCCCATCCACCTGATTAGCATACCCATGGCTTCATGCTTTTAGCTTCAGGGATAGTCCTCTGGAAACTTTTGCTCGGGCACATCTTAAATTTTAAAATCCAGGTTTCTTACGCATGTCCAGCCTGCCCACTTGTATGGTGTTTTTGTCCTGCGTACTTCATCCTTTGTCCCCACGACTCTACTGGAGGATGCTCTACACATCGGCGACCTGTCTTGCCAGTATATCTGTTCCCAGTGAGGGCGAGCCAGTGCGGACAGCCCCTGTCAGCCACTTTCTTGAGCTATTGTCTCTCCTGCCCATCCGTTCATGCCACTTTCAGTTTCTGCTCTCACGCCTCTTTCTTTTTTTTTCTTTTCTCCCTCAGATATGTTTTCATTTTCCATTAAGATAGCATTTACACAGTATTTCTAACTATCATTTCTAACAACCGTATACCATATTTACAACAGCTCGACTTTCAGTTGCATACGCTGTGTGTTGTTAAATATCCAATTAACAGATCAGTTATCAGAGATATAATATTGATTATCGCAGAGTGTCCAACAAAGATAGACCTTTCTTCTGAGGATTATTTACCAACGGCCTGGGATAGATTAAGTAGTTCTTTCATTTTATTTCCATCCATGCAGTTGTCTTAAGCTCTTTTCCTTCTTTTTCTAAATTAATGGCCAGCGACTCCTTTCACACTCACCGGGCTAAGACAACACTGCTACAAAGAGCAAGTCAGGTGTAATGCGGAATAATCAGAAGCCTGGGGTGCTCATACAGCACCGTACTTCAGGCTATACTGGCTTAGCTGATGTCCTGTGCCACCCTGAGATATAGTCAACTCGAAGAAAGCAAGCACCTGCACGCTTCTACCGGCACTTCCTACTTTAACGCATTTGCTCCTTCTCTGCCTTGCTATGTTCCTTTTCCAATCAATACCTGGTACATCTTTCTCACCTGCTTTCGTGCCATTATTTTACCCACCAAAAGGTGACAGTTTCATCTATGGCTGCATTAGCTCCATCAATCTCTGCAAACCCAACCTGCTAAAACGGAAACTGCGGCTCAAAGCATGATACTCCCGCAGTGTCAGTGCACAATTCTACCGTCTTGCATGCCGTAGCGCAGCTATTTGCAAAATGATGCGTTAGTCTTTTAATTGTAATACCTCTTCACTTGTTTTTGTGGAGACATGGCCTTCTGCGCTCATCTGGGCATTTTTCCCATTAGCCATTAACCTCGCTTATTCATAATATCTCCAAAGGGATAGCGGTATTTTTACACGGTTAAATCTCTGGCGTTTGAGTTTGTAGATGCGACGGAGAGGTTTTCCCCTTTTGCTGTACTTTGCAGATGGTGGTCTTATGTCTCTGTGCTTGTCGGTTAGCGATTCGGTATTAACCCGAAGGTTGGTTCAATACCAGGGGCTACTTCTTGCTGCACAAGGACTCAGGGTGCTGACCCGTTAATAAAACTGATCTTCAGGCCGTACTTACTTTGGGGGTACTGAGAACCAGGTCAGGCTCCACAGATCGACCTGCCAGAAGGCCTTGTGGCCACCTACCAACCTGTAAAGATGTTACTAAAGAGCTGCGGTTTTATTTTTAAAATAGCGCATCTGTGCATTTAAAAGCTTACATTTGAGGCGTAATCTAAAGCGTTGGCAATTGTTTCTGTGCCCTTGCAATCAAATGCGACAACGCTGATATACTGTGTACAGCAGAGCAGGATTTTCTCAATTGAAGCAGTTTGTCTGAAGCGATCAAAGAGCACATTTAAAGGTATCTCAAACCAAGATTGGAGTTACTTTAGAGGTCGAATCTGTTATGCTTCATCAGCCTACCCCAATTCTCTTATCCTGCACTAGCATAATGGTTCCACTGAGGGATCGAACCCAGGACCTTCTGCGTGTTAAGCAGGCGTGATAACCACTTGCACTACAGAACCTGCTGGCTTCGCTACTCCTCTGAACATCTCACTCTGTCTCCTGTAGCTAATGACGCGAGCTAGCTAGCTGTCTGTCTCATTAACGTGCATATAGCTATTGCAATAGTGGAAGGCGATAGGTAGATCTCTGCGTTTATATGTGCACACACATGCTGCGCTTGCGGCGTGAATGCGCTGGTCTGCGATAACTTTGCGGCTTCCTCGACTCAAACTTATCGCGACAAATAACAAATTTGATTTCGATGTTAGAAGTGTAGCACGCTGCGAAATAAACAGAGTCCACGATATTTGCAGTAATTATTGAATATATTTAAAGTGTGCTGAACAGTGTGAGCAACTGATTTAGCGAGGTCACCGAGTGAGAGACTATGTCGAAAACTGCAATCTTTCAAGTTGCTGAGCTACACCTTGCCCCTTATACTAGGCCCGACACCAGGTTGAGCTTCAGCACTACAGGTAGGGGCTGACCATCTGGAAATCTGTGCTGTACTCACTGCTGAAAAGCAGTGATAGAAAGCAGGAAGCTCGTGGCAACGGGCTGACAGCTAGTTACTAGGCCTGCAGTCAAGGGGACTGTTAAGGAGTCAAACCAAACAAGAATGCCCCATTGGTGAGTCTGGTTAAGTCACTCACTCCATCTAACGCAGTCACTAAATGAGTTTTGTCAGAATCGAACCACGTACCACAGAAATGAATAGTCGATATAACTATTAATAGGTGTCTAATAGTACACAGCCATGATCCAGTGCTCTGATGACAGACAGACCAAAAAGAAGCTATGTGCTCCCCGTCGGGGAATCGAACCCCGGTCTCCCGCGTGACAGGCGGGGATACTCACCACTATACTAACGAGGAAGCCGCTTGCACTCGACCCTGTCTGACGGCAGACAAGTCCATAGGGTTAACACACTTAAGGTTACTGCAATCATTTTCTCTACTGTACTTCAAATGGTATTTTGAAATGAGCAGCCTTAAACTACATAGCTCATTTTCCTTTGAATGAATAAAGTGGGGCAATCTGTGAGCGAATTAATTATTCGTAGTTACATGTGGGGAAGAGTTGTCGCACTTGAAGCTCACCCTCGGGCTGGAATGACAGTGAGCTATCAGCCAAAAGACTCCGAAACAAATGTTTTGAATTCGGGGAGTCTCTCGGCCTTCAACTGAATGAACGAATGTTCTAACTGAATGGAGTTTTGTCTCTGAAGCTGCTCCTCCGGTATCCTAAGTGCTTCTGCTACTCAGGAAGTGGCCGGGAAGCATGTAAGATTGAGTTCTAGGACGCAGACGCCAGGATGCAAACTGCTGACCACGCGGAGATGCCGCCAAAGAGGAAGACGAAAGAAAGACTAGATGAGAAAGGATGGCAATCTATAGGAAAGAGAGAAGAAGCACCTTTTGTCTCATACAAGTGAAGAGATGCCACCCACCAGGACGTGACTGGCACTAGCAAAACTACAGGCACATAGCCAAGTCGGCGGTAAAAGGGAGGGTGAAAAAATCAGAAAACCCCAAAACAACTCCAGTGATGGGGGCTGTGAAGTTGCTGGACCTGCTTTGATAAGACAAGAGCAGTTTATTAAGATTACGGCGACCGCAAAACTGAGCTACGCTTCAAAATGAAGGAGTGTGATGACATCTGTGCTGAGAAACGACACCGTCCCGCTTCCCAAAATCCAGCTCGTGACTAAGAAGGAATCGCACGTGGGAAAAAATACATGCTAAACCATGGCGAGATTCTGGTGATGCTCATGAGCTGGTACAACAAGTTTGGATTTCCGTGGTTACTCCTTTCAGTTTGTCAATAACCGGATTGCCACTCCTGCCCCGGTATCACATCTGTGCAGCGGTGGATCTCTTTTTAATTAGAGAACTGACAAAAAAGGCTATAAAATGAACATGTCACCCATCACCTGATTAGCATACCCATAAAGCCATGCTTTTAGCCTCAGTCACTCTCTGAAACTTTTGCTCGGGCTGTCTTAGAATTTTAAAATCCAGGTTTCACGCATGTGCACGTCAGCCTGCCCACTCCCATGGTAGTTTTGTCCTGCAGTACTTCATCCTCCTTGTCCCCACGACTCTACTGGAGGGGATGCTCTACATCAGGCGATCTTGTCTCAAGTATATCTGTTCCCAGTGAGGGATGGTGCCAGTGCGTGACAGCCCCTGGGTCAGCCACTTTCTTGAGCTATTGTCTCTTCCTGCCCATCCGCTCATGCCACTTTCAGTTTCTGCTCCTTCACGCTCTCTTTCTTTTTTTTTTTTCTTTTCTCCTTCAGATATGTTTCTCATTTTCCATTAAGATAGCATTTACACAGTATTTCTAGACTTCATCATTTCTAACAACCGTATACTCATATTTACAAATAGCCTCGACTTTCTAGCTGTACACGCCGCCAGTGTTGTTAAATATCCAATTAACAGACTCGTGTTGTTATCAGAGATATAATATTGATTATCGCAGAGTGTCCAACAAAGATAGACCTTTCTTCTGAGGATTATTTACCAACGGCCTTGGGATGATTCGTAGTTCTTTGATTTTTATTTCCATCCATGCAGTTGTCTTCGCTCTTTCCTTCTTTTCTAATGTGGCTTCAGCGACCTCCCTTCACCGGGGCTAAGACAACACTGCTACAAGGCAAGTCAGAGGTAGCGGGCATGTCAAGCCTGGGGTGCTCAGGTACGGCCATTGCACGCCCAGCTATACTGGCTTAGCTGATGTCCCAGCCACCTGGATATAGTCAACCTCGAAGAAAAGCAAGCACCTGCACGCCCCACTGGCACCCACTAACTGCATTTGTCTTCTCTCTGCCTTGTCTCTTTCCAATCACCCAGCACATCTTCCTCACCTGTTAAGCAATATTTACCCAATTAAAGGTGACAGCCATCTATGGCTGCATTAATCATCTAACTTCTGCAAACCGAACCTGCGGGGAGACCCAAACTGCGCGGCCGCAGTGCTCTGCAAAGTGTCAGTGCACAATTCTACCGTGTTGCAGTCGCAAATGATAATAATACCTCTTCACTTGTTTTTGTGGAGACATAATAATACAAGGCTCATCAGACATTTTTCCCATTGTATTAACACAAAGCTTATTCATAATATCTCCAAGGGGATGACGGTATTTTACACCGGTTAAATCTCTGGCGTTTGAGTTTGTAGTGCGACGGAGAGGTTTCCCCTTTTTGCTGTACTTCTGCAGATGGTGGTCCTATGTCTCTGTGGCGTTCGGCTGTTAACCGAAAGGTTGGTGGTTCAAGCCCACCCAGGGACGCTGCTTCTTGCTACTGCAGAGACCTCAGGTGCTGACCCGTTAATAAAACTGATCTTCCAGGCCGTACTTACTTTGGGGTACTGAGGAAACCGGGTCAGGCTCCCTAGCGATCGACCTGCCAGAGGCCTTGTGGCCACCTACCAACCTGTAAAGATGTTACTAAATGAGCTCTTGGTTTTGTTTTGAAATACTTAGCATCTGTGCATTTAAGCACATTTGAGCGTAATCTAAAAGCGTTGGCAATTGTTTCTATTTAGCACTTAATCGTCACGACAACTGATATGCTGTGCTTTGTAGAGCAGGATTTTCTCAACAAGAGCAGTTTTATCTGAAGCAATCAGAGCACATTTAAAGGTATCTCAAACCAAGGATAGGGGGTTACTGGGGTAGTCTGTTACGCTTCATCACGCCTACCCCAATTCTGCTATCTGCACTAGCATAATGGACCACTGGGATCGAGACCAGGACCTTCTGCGTGTTAAGCGGAAAGCGTGATAACCACTACACTACAGAACCTTGCTGAAACAAGCCTCCTCTCCTAGACATCTCACTCTGTCTCTGAAAGCTAGCTAGCCAGCCAGCTAGCTAGCTAGCTGTCTGTCCTACGATATCACATTTTATATAGCTATTGCTATATAGATGGAGAGCAGATAGGTAGATGCGTTTATGTGTGCACACACACATGCCGCCTGCAGCGTGGAGTATCGCTGGTCTGCTGACTCTTTGCAGCCATGATTTCCATAAATCCAAACATGCGATGGGAAATGGCTCGAGTTGGGTTTCCACGTGTTAGAAGTGCTTAGCAGCTGCGAAATAGAAGCAGAGCATACGATATTTGCAATGAGTGTGAATATATTTAAAGTGTGCTGAACAGTGTAGGCAACTTAGCGAAGGTCACCCGAGTAGAGACGGTAGAGAACTATGCCGAAAACTGCAATCTTTCCAAAGGTTGCTGAGCTACACCTTGCCCTTATACTAGGCCCGACACCAGGTTGAGCTTCAGCACTACAGGTAGGGGCTGACCATCTGGAAATCTGTGCTGTACTCCTGCTGAAAAGCAGTGATAAAAGCAAGGCTTCAGTAACGGCGGAGAATACGACCTTCAGATTACTAGGCCTGCAGTCAAAGGGACTGTTAGGGTCAAATCAAACAAGAATGCCCCATTGGTGAGTCTGGTTAAGTGCTCCACTCCATCTAACGCCAGTCACTAAATGAGTTTTGTCAGAATCGAGACCATGCCACAGAAATGAATAATCGATATAACTATTAATGGAGTTGTGAAAATTTTACACAGGCATGATCCAGTGCTCTGATGACAAGACAGACCAAAAAGCTATGTGCTCCCATTCGAGAATCGAACCCGGTCTCAGCGTGACGAAGCGGGATACTCACCACCTATACTATGAGAAGCGCTTTTTCGACCCTGTCCGACGAGCAGACAAGTCCATAGGAGTTTAACACTTAAGGTTACTGCAATCATTTTCTCTACTGTACTTCAAATGGTATTTTGAAATGAGCAGCCTTAAACTACATAGCTCATTTTCCTTTGAATGAATAAAGTGGGGCAATCTGTGGCGAATTAATTATTAGTAGTTACATGTGGGGAAGAGTTGTGCGCGAAGCTCACCCTCGGCTGGAATGAAAGTGAGCTATCAGCCAAAGAGGAAACAAATGTTTTGAATTCGGAGTCTCTCGGCCTTCAACTGAATGGGGGCAGAATGTTCTAACTGGGGGAAGGAGTTCTATGTCGT
>NW_025061449.1:0-7570 GCF_019279795.1 Protopterus annectens | reverse complement strand
ACATTAACTCTTAATGTAAGCTATCTAAAAAACGGTAACATTTTTTTGGTTTTTGGAAATATCAAAAACAAATTAACTCTTAAGGGCTATTTTTAAAAAACCCCCGGTAAAACATATGCTGATATCACATTATCTCTTAATGTCGGCTATCTCACCGGTAACATATGCTGATATCACATTAACTCTTAATGCAAGCTATCTCACCGGTAACATATGCTGATATCACATTAACTCTTAATGTAAGCTTTTTAACCGGTAACATATGCGGATATCAAGTTAACTCTTAATGTGAGCTATCTCACCGGTAACATATGCTGATATCACCTAATGTAAGCTATCTCACCGGTAACATATGCTGATATCACATTAACTCTTAATGTAAGCTATCTCACCGGTAGCATATGCTGATGTCACATTAACTCTTAATGCAAGCTATCTCAACGGTAACATATGCTGATATCACATTAACTCTTAATGTAAGCTATGTCACCGGTAACATATGCTGATATCACATTAACTCTTAATGCAAGCTATCTCACCCACAACATATGCTGATATCACATCAACTTTTAATGCAAGCTATCTCAACGGTAACATGTGCTGATATTACATTAACTCTTAATGTAAGCTATCTCACCTGTAACATATGCTGATATAACATTAACTGTTAATGCCAGCTAGATCGCCGGTAACAAATGCTGATATCACATTAATTCTTTATGTGAACTATAACACCGGTAAAATAGGCTGATGCCACACTAACTCTTAATGCCAGCTGTCTCACCAGTAACATATGCTGATATCACATTAACTCTTAATATAAGCTATCTCACCAGTAACATAGGCTGATATCTCATTAACTCTAAATGTAAGCTATCTTACCGGTAACATATGCTGATGTCACATTAAGTCTTAATGCAAGCTATCTCACCAGTAACATAGGCTGATATCACATTAACTCTTAATGTAAGCTATCTCACAGGTAACATATGCTGATATCACATTAACACTTAACCCACGTTATCTTAACATATGCTAATATCAAATTAACTTGTAATGTAAGCTATCTGACCGGTAATATATGCTGATATCACATTAACTCTTAATGTGAGCTGTCTCACAAGCAACATAAGCTGATATCACATTAACTCTTAATGTGAGCTGTCTGACAAGTAACATATGCTGATATAACATTACGTCTTAATGCAAGCTATCTTACCGGTAACATATGCTGATATCACATAAACTCCTCAATATAAGCTATCCCACCAGTAACATATGCTGATATCACATTAAATCTTAATGTAAGCTATCTCATTCGTAACATATGCTGATGTCACATTAACTCTTAATGCAAGCTACTTCACCGGTAACATATGCTGATATCACATTAACTCTTAATATCAGCTTTCTCACCGGTAACCTATGCTGATATCACATTAACTCTTAATGTAAGCTGTCTCACTGGTAACATATGCTGATATCACATTAACTTGTAATGTAAGCTATCTCACCGGTAAGATATGCTGATATTACATTAACTCTTAATGTGAGCTATCTTACTGGTAACATGTGCTGATATTAAATAAACTCTTAATGTAAGCTCTCTCACCAGTAACATATGCTAATATCACATTAACTCTTAATGTGAGCAATCTCTCCGGTAGCATATGCTGATATCACATTAACTCTTAATAGATATGTCACCGGTAACATATGCTGATATCACGGTAACTCTTAATGTGAGCTATCTCTCCGGTAACATATGTTGATATCACATTAAGTCTTAATCTCAGCTATCTCACCGGTAGCATATGCTGATATCACAATAACTCTTAATGTAATCTATCTCACTGGTTACATATGCTGATATTACATTAACTCTTATTGTAAGCTATCTCACCGGTAACATATGTTGATATCACTTTAACTCTTAATGTAAGCTATCTCACCGGTAACATATGCTGATATCACATTAACTCTTAATGTGAGCTGTCTCACCGGTAACATATGATGGTATCACATTAACTTTTAATGCAAGCTATCCCATCGGTAACATATGCTGATATCACATTAACTCTTAATATAAGCTATCTCACCAGTAACATATGCTGATGTCACATTAATTCTTAATGCAAGCTATCTCACCGGTAAAATATGCTGATATCACATTAACTCTTAATGTAAGCTATCTCACCGGTAACATATGCTGATATCACATTAACTCTTAACCCACGCTATCTTAACATATGCTAATATCGCATTAACGTGTAATGTAAGCTATCTCACCGGTAACATACGCTGATATCACATAAACTCTTCATGTAAGCTATCCCACCAGTAAAATTTGCTGATATCACATTAACTCGTAATGTAAGCTATCTCATCGGTAACATATGCTGATATCACATTAACTCAATGTAAGCTATCTTACCGGTAATATATGCTGATATTACATTAACTCTTAATGTAAGCTATCTCACTGGTAACATATGCTGATATCACATTAACTCTTAATGTGAGCTATCTCACCGGTAATATATGCTGATATCACATTAACTCTTAATGTAAGTTATCTCACCAGTAAAATATGCTGATATCACATTAACCCTTAATGTAAGCTATCTCACCGGTAAAATATGCTGATATCACATTAACTCTTAATGTAAGCTATCTCACCGGTAACATATGCTGATATCACATTAACTCTAAATGTAAGCTATCTCACCGGTAACATATGCTGATATCACATTAACTCTTAATGTAAGCTATCTCACCGGTAACATATGCTGATATCACATTAACTCTTAATATAAGCTATCTCACCAGTAACATATGCTGATAGCACATTAACTCTAAATGTAAGCTATATCACCAGTAACATATGCTGATGTCACATTAACTCTTAATGCAAGCTATCTCACCGGTAACATATGCTGATATCACATTAACTCTTAATATAAGCTGTCTCACCGGAAAAATATGCTGATATCACATTAACTCTTAATGGAAGCTATCTCAACGGTAACATATGCTGATATCACATTAACTCTTAATGCAAGCTATCTCACCGGTAACATATGCTGATATCACATTAACTCTTAATGCAAGCTATCTCACCGGTGACATATGCTGATATCACATTAACTATTAATGTAAGCTATCTCACCGGTAACATATGCTGATATCACATTAACTCTTAATGTAAGCTATCTCAATGGTAACATATGCTGATATCACATTAACACTTAATGCAAGCTATCTCACCAGTAACATATGCTGATATCACATTAACTATTAATGCAAGCTATCTCACCGGTAACATATGCTGATATCACATTAACTCTTAATGTAAGCTATCTCACCGGTAACATATGCTGATATCACATTAACTCTTAATGTAAGGGATCTCACCGGTAACATATGCTGATATCACATTAACTCTTAATATAAGCTATCTCACCGGTAACATATGCTGATATCACATTAACTCTTAATGCAAGCTATCTCACCGGTAACATATGCTGATATCACAATAACTCTTAATGTCCGCCATCTCACCGGTAACATATGCTGATATGACATTAACTCTTAATGCAAGCTATCTCACCAGTAACATATGCTAATATCACACCAACTCTTAATGTAAGCTTTTTAACCGGTAACATATGCGGATATCACATTAACTCTTAATGTGAGCTATCTCACCGGTAACATATGCTGATATCAAATTAACTCTTAATGTAAGCTATCTCACCGGTAACATATGCCGATATCCCATTAACTCTTAATGTAAGCTATCTCACCTGTAACATATGCTGATATCACATTAACTCTTAATGTAAGCTATAACACCGGTAAAATATGCTGATATCACATTAACTCTTAATGTAAGCTATCTGACCAGTAACATCTGTTGATATCACATTAACTCTTAATGTAAGCTATCTCATCGGTAACACATGCTGATATCACATTATCTCTTAATGTGAGCTATCTCACCGGTAAGATATGCTGATATCACATTAACTCTTAATGTCAGCTATCTCATCGGTAACATATGTTTATATCACATTAACTCTTAATGTAAGCTATCTCACCGGTAACATATACTGATATCACATTAATTCTTAACGTAAGCTGTCTCACCGATAACATATACTTGATATCACATTAACTCTTAATATAAGCTATCTCAGCGGTAACATATGCTGATATCACATTAACTCTTAATGTAAGCTATCTCACCGGTAAAATATGCTGATATCACATTAACCCTTAATTCAAGGTATCTCATCGGTAACATATGCTGATATCACATTAACTCTTAATGTGAGCTATCTCACTGGTAACATATGCTGATATCACATTAACTCTTAATGTGAGCTATCTCACCAGTAACATATGCTGATATCACTGTAACTCTTAATGTGAGCTATCTCACCGGTAACATATGCTGATATCACATTAACTCTTAATGTGAGCAATCTCATCGGTAACATATGCTGATATCATATTACCTCTTAATGTCAGCTATCTCACCGGTATCATATGCTGATATCACATTATCTCTTAATGTAAGCTATCTCACCGGTAACATATGCTGATATCACATTAACTCTTAATGTATGTATCTCACCAGTAACATATGCTGATATCACATTAACACTTAATGCAAGCTATCTCACTGGTAACATATGCTGATATCACATTAACTCTTAATGTAAGGTATCTCATCGTTAACATATGCTGATATCACATTAACTCTTAATGTAAGCTATCTCACCGGTAATATATCCTGATATCACATTAACTCTTAATGTAAGTGATCTCACCAGTAACATATGCTGATATCACATTATCTCTTAATTTAAGCTTTTTCACCGTTAACATATGCTGATATCACATTAACTCTTAATGTCAGCTATCTCACCGGTAACATATGCTGATATCACATTAACTCTTAATGTCGGCTATCTCACCGGTAACATATGCTGATATCACATTAACCCTAAATGTAAGCTTTTTAACCGGTAATATATGCGGATATCACATTAACTCTTAATGTGAGCTATGTCACCTGTAACAAATGCTGATTTCACCTTAACTCTTAATGTAAGCTATCTCATCGGTAATATATGCTGATATCACATTACCTCTTAATGTGAGAAATCTCACCGGTAACATATGCTGATATCACATTCACTCTTAATGTCGGCTATCTCACCGGTAACATATGCTTATATCACATTAACTCTTAATGCAAGCTATCTCACAGGTAACATATGCTGATATCACATTAACTCTTAATGTAAGCTCTATCTCCGGTAACATATGCTGATATCACATTAACTCTTAATGTAAGCTATCTCACTGGTAACATATGCTGATATCACATTAACTCTTAATGTAAGCTGTCTCACCGGTAACATATGCTGATATCACATTAACTCTTAATGTAAGCTATCTCACCGGTAACATATGCTGACATCACATTAACCCTTAATGTAAGTTATCTCACCGGTAACATATGCTGATATCACATTAACTCTTAATGTAAACTATCTGACCGGTAACATATGCTGATATGATTGTAACTCTTAATATAAGCTATCTCACTGGTAACATATGCTGATATCACATTAACTCCTAATGTAAGCTATCTCACCAGTAACATATGCTGATATCAAATTAACTCTTAATGTAAGCTATCTCACCAGTAAAATATGCCGATATCCCATTAACTCTTAATGTAAGCTATCTCACCGGTAACATATGCTGATATCACATTAACTCTTAATGTAAGCTATAACACCGGTAAAATATGCTGATATCACATTAATCTTTAATGTAAGCTATCTGACCAGTAACATCTGTTGATATCACATTATCTCTTAATGTAAGCTATCTCATCGGTAACACATGCTGATATCACATTATCTCTTAATGTGAGCTATCTCACTGGTAAGATATGCTGATATCACATTAACTCTTAATGTCAGCTATCTCATCGGTAACATATGTTTATATCACTTTAACTGTTAATGTAAGCTATCTCACTGGTAACATATACTGATATCACATTAATTCTTAACGTAAGCTGTCTCACCGATAACATATGCTGATATCACATTAACTCTTAATATAAGCTATCTCACCGGTAACATATGCTGATATCACATTAACCCTTAATTCAAGGTATCTCATTGGTAACATATGCTGATATCACATTAACTCTTAATGTAAGCTATCTCATCGGTAATATATACTGATATCACATTACCTCATAATGTGAGCTATCTCACTGGTAACATATGCTGATATCACATTACCTCTTCATATAAGCTATCAAACCGTTAACATATGCTGATATCACATTAACACTTAATGTAAGCTATCTCTCCGGTAACATATGCTGATATCACATTAACTCTTAATGTAAGCTATCTCACCGGTAAAATATGCTGATATCACATTAACCCTTAATTCAAGGTATCTCATTGGTAACATATGCTGATATCACATTAACTCTTAATGTAAGCTATCTCATCGGTAATATATACTGATATCACATTACCTCATAATGTGAGCTATCTCACTGGTAACATATGCTGATATCACATTACCTCTTTTATATGCTTAATAAACCAACCAATATATAACTGATATCACATTAACACTTAATGTAAGCTATCTCTCCGGTAACATATGCTGATATCACATTAACTCTTAATGTAAGCTATCCTATCGGTGACATATTCTGATCTCACACTAATTCTTAAGGTGAGCTATCTCACTGTTAACATATGCTGATATCAAGGCACACCAGTGCACACAGCCAACGGAGCTCGGACTCTGTACGAGGTGAAAATATATCAGAAAAAACAAACTCCAAAACCATAGACAGAGTCCTATGGCAGTAAGCGGTAACAAAATCACGAAAGGGTCCACTAAACATACTATAGTTATATTTGTCAACGGACAAAAGATGAGTAACAAATACTTTTGAAAACGTTTTATTCAATTAGATAACAAACGTGGGAGCGCTTTCAGCCATTAGGTCTTCATCAGATCGTTTCTACAGTATTCTTCCCATAACACATTAAAATACTAATACAAAGTATCCTATAGGCTGAAGAGGCTAAATACATATGCAATAATAGCAGCAGTCTCATAATAACCAATACAAAAGTGCATTTGTACATAAAAGCATAGTACATCTAAACCTTCACAATAATCAATGCATGACATAATAAAAAAGCACTATAAATATTCATAAAAATATATATATATATATTCATAAAAATATATATATATATATATATATATATATATATATATATAATTAAAACTGCAGAATGGTGCTAAATAAGCTAACAACGCCATCACTAGAACATAAATATCATATAAAATATGGTAGAATGAAAATGGAAAATGTAGATAGTAATCAACCCAAACAACACATTAGAATCTGTGAATATGGATATTTCGGTTAGAAGGAAAGTTCCATTTACGGGCCCAGGGTCTGGGGCTCCACTTAACACTAACAACCCCCCCTGCCCTGGGGGTT